>NW_021241310.1:0-2138 GCF_002162155.2 Triticum dicoccoides | reverse complement strand
AAAGTTTGAAGGAAGCTCGAGTTGATAGGCGAGGTCGCCTCTCTTGCTGACAATCTTGAAAGGTCCCACGTATCTGGGGGCAAGCTTCCCTTTGATATCGAAGTGACGAGTACCTTTCATAGGAGAGACGCGGAGGTAAACATGATCTCCGATCTCGAAAGCCAAATCACGGTGCTTACTGTCATAGTAGCTCTTCTGGCGGGATTGGGCTGCTTTGAGGTTATCTTGAATGACTTTGCACATTTCCCCTGCCTCTGTGATTAAGTCATTTCCGAGAAGCTGACGTTCACCGGTTTCGGACCAGTTGAGAGGGGTACGACACTTCCTGCCATACAAAATTTCAAATGGGGCCTTGCCCGAACTTGCTTGAAAACTGTTGTTGTAGGAGAATTCAACATAAGGAAGACAATCCTCCCACTTCATGCCGAAGGAGATCACACAAGCCCTGAGCATATATTCAAGAATCTGGTTGACACGCTCGACTTGACCGCTAGTTTGAGGATGGAAAGCTGTGCTGAAGCGGATGTTGGTGCCCATGGCCTTCTGAAAGGAATCCCAAAACTTGGAGGTAAAGATGCTGCCACGGTCTGAAGAGATCACTTGAGGAATACCGTGCAGAGAGACAATTCAAGAGGTATAGAGCTCTGCCAATTGAGCTGCAGTGATTGACTCTTTGATAGGCAGAAAATGAGCCACTTTGGTGAGTTTGTCGATGACAACGAATATAGCATCATTGCCACGTTTGGACTTTTGAAACCCAGTCACGAAGTCCATTTCAATGTGGTCAAATTTCCATTCTGGAATGGCAAGAGGTTGGAGGAGACCAGCTGGCCTTTGGTGTTCTGCCTTCACTCTTCTGCAGACATCACACTCATTCACGAACTGAGCAATCTCGCGCTTCATTCGAGTCCACCAATAAGCCTGCTTAAGGTCCTGATACATCTTCGTGCTCCCAGGGTGGATGGAGAGGAGAGAATTGTGAGCCTCGTTGATGATCACTTTACGGAGGTCACCTTTGGGTACAACAATATGATCCTCGAAGAAGAGAGTATCCTTGTCATCAAGGCGGTAGCACTTGTACTTAGGTTGACTCTTGGCAATCCCAATCTTCACCTTTTTCACCATAGCATCAAGAAGCTGGGCTTGGCGAATCTGGTCTTCCAAGGTAGGAGAGACTTGAAGGTTGGCGAGGAAACCTTGAGGAACAACTTGCAGATTGAGTTTGCGGAAAGCTTCACAGAGCTCGGGTTGATAAGGCTTGAGAATCAGACTGTTGCAGTAAGCCTTCCTGCTCAATGCGTCAGCAATCACATTGGCCTTGCCTGGAGTATACTCAATACTCGGATTATATTCTTGAATCATTTCGACCCATCGATTTTGCCTGAGGTTGAGATTAGGCTGAGTGAAGATGTACTTAAGACTCTTGTGATCAGTGAAAATGTCCACTTTTCTTCCCAATAAGAGATGTCTCCAAGTCAAAAGAGCATGCACAACTGCTGCCAACTCGAGATCATGAGTGGGGTTGTTCTTCTCATTGGGATTCAATTGGCGAGAGGTATAAGCAACAACTTTCTTCTCTTGCATCAACACTGCGCCAAGACCTTGGAGAGAGGCATCACAAAAGACCTCGTACGGCTTGGATTCATTAGGCGGAGTCAGGACTGGAGCAGTGATCAATTTCTCTTTCAAAGTATTGAAAGCAATGTCACACTCCGGAGACCAAACGTACTTGACGTGCTTCTGGAGAAGATTTGAGAGAGGCTTCGTGATCTTAGAAAAGTTTTCAACGAATCTTCGGCAATAGCTTCCGAGACCGAGGAAGCTACAGAGTTGCTTCATGTTTTGAGGAGGTTCCCAATTCACAATTGCAGACACCTTCTCAGGATTAACCGCAATGCCCTTGGCAGAGATGATATGACCAAGATAAAGAACCTCATCGAGCCAAAATTTGCACTTGGAGAACTTGGCGTAGAACTTGTGTTCCCTCAGCTTATCGAGTACCAAACGCAAGTGCTTGGCATGATCTTCCTTGTTCTTCGAGAAAAACAGAATGTCGTCGAGATAGACCAAAACGAAGTCATTGGTGTAGGCGTTGAAGATGAAGTTCATCATGCGAGAGAAAGTCGGAGGAGCGTTGA
>NW_021241309.1:0-409 GCF_002162155.2 Triticum dicoccoides | reverse complement strand
GAAACGGGCGAGAATTGGCCAAAATTGTGAGTGTTTATGACCGACACGTAAACGCACCCCGGAGTTCGTCAACCGTGGAAATCACTCCGAGACCCCAAAACTAAGTAATAATGCAAGAAATGGGCCAAAACTGGCCCAAAGTGCGCTTGTTGATGATCGACATGTAAGCGCACCATGGGGTCAAACAACCGTGGAAATCACTTCGGGGCCCCAAAATGGTGAGTAATAGTCTATGAAACTGGCCAGAATCGGCCAAAACTGTGAGTGCTGTTGACCTACACGTAAACGGACCTTAGGGTTCAACCACTATGGAATCGCTTCGGGACCCCTAAATGATGAGTAATTGTCCATGGATCGCGTCAGAATTGGCCAAAACTGTGAGTGTTGGCGACAGAGACGCAAACGCACC
>NW_021241308.1:0-419 GCF_002162155.2 Triticum dicoccoides | reverse complement strand
ATGACTTCCGTTGGCTTGAGATCTTTGTAATTGGGCATCATTTGGATCAATGTGCACACGGTATCATATTTTCCATCCAAGGCTCTTAGGATCTTCTTGATGATGAATCTATCGGTCATCTCTTCACTCCCTAAGCCAGCAATCTCATTTGTGATAAGAGCAAGCCTAGAGTACATTTTAGCGACACCTTCACCATCCTTCATTTTGAATTTGTCAAGTTGACTTTGAAGCACATCCAATTTGGATTCCTTGACGGAGTCAGTACCTTCGTGCATATCAATTAAAGTATCCCGAATTTCCTTTGCATTCTCAAGACGGCTGATTTTGTTGAATTCTTCGGGGCACAATCCGTTGAAGAGGATATCACAAGCTTGAGCGTTGTATTGCAGCATTTTCAACTCTTCCGCGGTGGCTTCACG
>NW_021241307.1:0-1211 GCF_002162155.2 Triticum dicoccoides | reverse complement strand
CCTTGGACACGTTCCATGCCAACTCCACCAGAGGAAATTCATGATACTCAACCCAACAATGAGTTCACTCAGGGACAGTCAAGCCAACAAGGCAGTGAATCGGCACTATCACAAATGTGCCGCCTTTATGAACAGAGTCAGCAACAACATCGCGAGATGATGAACCAAGTCATCAACATGGGGAATCATCATGGACAGTATCAGCAACATTCCAAGTTATCTGAGCTACAGAAGACACGTCCTCAAACATTTTCTCACACTGACAAGCCTCTTGAAGCCGAGGACTGGCTTCGAGATATGGAGAGGAAATTAATTATTGCAAAGTGTTCAGATCTCGAGAAAGTACTATATGCTCCACACTACCTCACAGGAGCAGCCGCATCGTGGTGGGAGAATTTTCTGCACATGCATCCCAACGAAAATGACATAACCTGGGAGGATTTCAAGGGAGGTTTCCGTGGTGCAGATATTCCTAAGAGTATTATGAAAATCAAGAAGAGAGAATTTGATGACCTCAAACAAAGGAACATGACAGTGTCAGATTACAACAGTCAATTTACCCTATTATCCCGCTACGCCAATGAGGAGCGTATGACTGAAATCAAGAAGATGGAGAAATTCCTTGACGGTCTGGCGCCCGCACTTAAATGCCAACTGGTCGTGCACACTTTTCCTGATTTTAAAATGCTGGTGGACAAGGCCATTACTCTGGAAAATGAGAGACGCAGTCTGGAAGATATCCGCAAGCGAAAAAGGGACCAGACTAATCACACTCGCAATCACCGAAGCAAGATAGATTTTAAAAAGGGTGGGACACCCAAATTCTCATCCAATGTCTCACGCCCAATCAAGAATTTTCATGCAAGGGACAAGGAATTCACCTATCGCCCCAGCGTTACTTGTTACGCTTGTGGAGAAGAAGGGCACTATGCCAAACAGTGCCCCAAGCCAAGGAATTCAACCCCAAAGCCGAACAACGGCGGCAATAATTCAGCGCCCAAACGAAACAACTTCAATCCCAACAATAACCACAGGAAGGGTCATCTGAACCACGTAACCAAAGAGGAGGCACAAAATGCTTCGGATATCGTACTCGGTACGTTTCCTGTCAACACAATACCTGCAATGGTTTTGTTTGATTCTGGAGCTTCTCACTCTTTCATCTCGAAAAGTTTTGCTTTGCAAAATAATTTTTCGATGCTTCCTTTGGA
>NW_021241306.1:0-764 GCF_002162155.2 Triticum dicoccoides | reverse complement strand
ATATTCATCCCCAAGATTATGATGATGATGATGATGATGATGATGATGATGATATCGACATCTGGGTGGATGTGGATATGCCTCCATTTTTGCCTATATATGAGTTTGCCAAACTAATTTGTTAAGTTTCAGTAATTTATGTTGTTAATTTAAAAATATTTGGTGTTCATCAGTACTAAACTTATTTATTTATAATTGTCGGCTTATTTCTTATCTTCAAGAAATACTCGGAAGGTAGTAGACATCACATACTACAGCTATGACTCCAAGCTTAATTGTGAGGAGAAAGGTTATCTTGTCTCATTCATAGAAGATGTTGAGGCCTTCAAAACCAGTCACTCTATCAGCCCAAATTATACTACATGTGTGCCACTAGTCCATAAATTGCTTGATGGTAATTTCGTTGCCAAAAAACTTGGTAAGATTTTGTTAATGATGGTAACTTCATTGCATACATTCTTCTTAAGTAAACTACATTGCTAACTATATATGTTACTATTACGTTTTTGAACAGAGGCTCCCGAAGCAGGTTGTGCCTGACATGCTATTTACCAAAGGTGATATGCATATGGTTAGCTTACGACCAACTCCTTCGAAGGCTTACCATACTGCATACTCGATTTCTTCAAATGATGGAAGGCACAAAATCAAAGAATGGAGCAAAGTGATGAATGCACACATGCAAATAATTGGAGACAAAATGAATGTGCGCAAGCCAAAAGTTGGAGATAGGTTTATGTCCATTCTCCATTATGGAGAAGGAC
>NW_021241305.1:0-1252 GCF_002162155.2 Triticum dicoccoides | reverse complement strand
TGAAACAGGCCAGAATCAGCCAAAACTGTGAGTGTTGATGACTAACACGTAAGTTCGCCTTGGGAATCAACAACTATGGAAATCACTTCAGGACCAGAAAACGGTGACTAAATGTCCACAATACACGTTAGAATTGGCCAAAACTGTGAGTGTTCATAACCAACACGTAAGCGCACCCGGGGGTTCGCTAATCGTGGAAATCATTCCGGGGCCCCAAAACAGTGAGTAATTGTCCACGAAACGGGCCAGAATTGGCCAAAACTACTAGCATTGATGACCGACATGTAAACGCACCCCGCGGTTCGTTAATCGTGGAAATCACACCGGGGCCCCAAAACAGTGAGTGTTGATGACCCACACCTAAACGCACCTTGGGGTTCAACAACTATGGAAATCGCTTCGGGACCCCTAAATGGTGAGTAATAGCCCACGAATCGCGTCAGAATTGGCCCAAAACTGTGAGTGTTGACGAAAGACACGCAAACGCACTCTGGGGATTGTCAATCATGGAAATCGCTCTGGGACGCCCAAACGGTGAGTAATAGTGCACGAAACGGACGAGAATTGGCAAAAATTGTGAGTGTTTATGACCGATACGTAAACGCACCCCGGAGTTCGTCAATCGTGGAAATCACTCCGGGACCCCAAAACTAAGTAATAATGCAAGAAATGTTCCAAAATCGGCCCAAAGTGTGCTTGTTGATGATCGACATGTAAGCGCACGATGGGGTTAACCAACCGTGGAAATCACTTTGGGGCCCCAAAATGGTGAGTAATAGTCCATGAAACGGGCCAGAATCGGCCAAAACTGTGAGTGTTGATGACCGACATGTAAACGGACCTTAGGGTTCAACCACTATGGAATCGCTTCGGGACCCCTAAATGATGAGTAATAGTCCACGAATCGCGTCAGAATAGGCCAAAACTGTGAGTGTTGATGACAGAGACGCAAACGCACCCCGGGGATTGTAAATCGTGGAAATCGCTCTAGGACGCCAAAACGGTGAGTAATAGTACACGAAACGGACCAGAAATTGGCCAAAATTGTGAGTGTCATTGACAGACACGTAAACGCACCACTGGGTTCATAAATCGTGGAAATCATGCTTGGACCCAAAAACAGAGTAATAGTCCACGAAACGGGCCAGAATCGGCCAAAACTGCGACAGTTGATGACCGACAAGTAAATGCACCCTGCGGTTCGTTAACCGTGGAAATCACTATGGGGCCCCAAAACAGTGAGTAATAGTCC
>NW_021241304.1:0-1750 GCF_002162155.2 Triticum dicoccoides | reverse complement strand
CAAGAGCGACCTAGTCAAATTCGTTACTATAGACTTTACGAACGATAAAAGAGTCCTGGGTCAGATAGGCCTCGTTGTAGGCAACCCCTTCGACCTCCAGAAGAATCAGGTGCTTCCCTCCGGTGGTTAGCCTTCAATGCTAACCCTGGCAGGAGCCATGGTTTATCCTTCCTATGGTAAACTGGCGAAACCTCATTACACGTTTCATCGTCATGCATGGCAGCGAAATGTACTAGATATAGACCACATCCACTACGCTGCAATGGATGCCTACCTTTGTTCCAATATCTACAAGGGTTGGATGAAGAGCAAGAGCCAAGTGTGCGGTTCAAGCAAAGAAGTATCAGCCAAGAGGAAGAGCGACAAGGACGAAGTCGAGGACGTGGATGAGGACTCCGAGTAAAGTGGCAGTGTCGTTGCTCATGGTGGTTCTAATGCAGTGTTTACCGGATTAGTTGCATAGTTTAATTTCAGGTGTGCTTAGTTTAATTTGAGGGGTGTGTTGTGCTGAGCCCCCAGCAGAACTATGTTACGTTTCTTATCGTTACTTTAACTCTTCAGTATGTACATACTAGTATTTCTTTAATAGAATTTAGCACCCCATTTAAGCACTTACTAGCTTTTTTAATAGTACTATATGCATAATTTGGCGACGAGCGCTCTCTATATGTACCACCTTTTTTTTAATTGCGTAATCCATCGATACTAGTACTGTACAAAAGTATACATTTTTTCAAAGGCCAGAGTACTATTGATCACATATATAGCCAGTTAAATTTTCAACCTAGAACGACATGCATGCCATGTAAACCGATATGGAGGAAGTATAGTAAAAATGAGGTGATTTTACCGAGCAATCAGTGGGGGAGCATGGTCTGTCATGCAGTCCCCCGTGTCATGATGTAACAAGGCGATGCGCGTGTCCCTATTGAGGCAGAAGCAATACTAAGTGGTTAGAGATGATGGCGAACCGAAGTGTGAAATAATGGTTGCTTCGTCCGTCTGGGAAGGTGCGGCATTATGATTTGATGTCTCATTGCTCGTTACTACTACTAGGGCGGTACGACTGGGGTGCTTCCCCCTGCTGTTCTGCACTGTTATTTGGTGCTTGGCACATCTACCCGGTTGCTATTTGTTCCACATGTCGGCGACAGGAAGTACAAAAATCATGAAAGGGAGCGTCGACGGAGGAGTATACAAGACACGACTTGGGTTTTTGCTGCTTCGCGCGATCCATCGATACAAACCCGGACTAAAAAAAGGTGAGGGCGGGTCTTTTCCCGCGTGGCAGGCTAGGGAGTTTGGCATAGTCTGTTCGAGTGATGAGGACATCAATACAATTGTTACACCCACAGCCCCTGCTGCTATACATACTGGACCAATTACTAGAGCTCGTGCACGCCAACTAAATTACCAGGTACTTTCGTTTCTTGGTAATGATTCTAATGTTCATGAGAATATGATGCTGCCTAAATTGGATACATTTGTTTTGCTTACAAATGAAGGGCCTAGCTTGGAGAAGGATGAACATTGGAGCAAGAACAAGCATGGAGATGATGGCATGCGCAAGGGGAACAAGAACGGAGTTACAAGTGATGATTTCAGGACTTTGAAGCCACCATAATGGGTGCATGAAGCCTTGGACGAAATATACAAGATGCCACTTCATAAATTTCGTCCCGAGGCTATTTTAGGTGCTACGTCACCTTATTATTGGGCCAGGCCCATGTAATTTCGAAATACATAAGTA
>NW_021241303.1:0-1132 GCF_002162155.2 Triticum dicoccoides | reverse complement strand
GGCATGGTCTATCGGTTTTCTTGCCCACACACTTCCCCTCAAAATGGCAAAGCGGAACGCCTTATTCGTACAACTAATGATATCGTGCGTACTCTCCTTCTCCAAGCCAACTTAACTCCTCCCTTTTGGGTGGAAGCCCTTCATACCGCCACCTACCTTCTCAAGAGGCGTCCCTCACGTGCCATTACACCATATACGCCATCACTACAAGAAATATGTCAACTTATGACCTTCTGTCAGTGACCCTCGAAGAATTGGTCATAAATTTATGACCATTTTAGACCAATTGGTCAAAAGCTGTTCAGGGGGCTTCAAACCCTAAACCATTGCGACCATTTTGGTCAGAAAGGTCGTAATTTCCTTACACGAAATGGTCACAAAGCAAACAGTGCTAGTCCGCTGCCTTATTTCTAGTTGTTAATGACCAATATAGATGGTCATAGCCTTGTAGATTGTGGTGGGTTGTGATGACTAGGCGCCATCTCATCAGTTTTGCCTATGTGTCATGTCCATGTGGCAGTTTTTGCCCTAGGTTGTGAAGCAACCTATATTTCTATCATTCCCAAAATTCCTAAAAAAATCTCATAAATTCTTTGGGTCATATCTTCATCAAATATGTAAAAATCCTTCCTTGCCTAGTTCAAAACTAATTCAACAATATTCATTTTCCTATTATGTTCACAACAACACTTTATGAAGGAAGTGTTATTTATATATTCTTGATTGCCCTACAAATTTTTTGGCACTCTTTCCTATCCAAATCATTACCGCATGACAAAATTCAGCTCCATTTGCCTAGCAAATCTTCCTCGGCAAATTTCCAAAGTTTTTGTCCACCTAGAAGCATTGTGAAGGAAGTACCTTTTTTATATCTCTAAATGACATGAAATTTATACAGTTTCTTCATATGCCCAAATTATCACCCTCCTCCAAATTGCAGCTCAGTCAAATCATCTATGTGAGCCCAGGTTCAATTTATATTTTATGGCCAAATTGGCACGTTGCAAAGCAAGTGTTATATAGACCCCTCCTATTACCCTCAAACTTTTCGGGCACTCTTCCATACCCAAATCATTGCCACATGATAATATTCAGCTCAATTTTCCTAGTAAATCTTTCTCGAGAAATTTCC
>NW_021241302.1:0-510 GCF_002162155.2 Triticum dicoccoides | reverse complement strand
TTATTGCTTTCTAATTTTTTTCTTGTGTCAACATAGAACAACAGGAGTGTTGTGTGAATTTTTGTAATTTTTCGGGGTTCGTTTGGACATTTTTATGCATTAACTGAGTTTTCAATGCATTTATGTGAATAATTCAAATTTGAACTACATGCACATGCTCCAGTGCATATAAATTGGTTGAAAAATCAAATATGTGTCCTTAGGTGCATGCTTAGGTCCCATGCAAGAAATGGGAATGAATTTCAAACACCAGGGCACCATTGATTGCCGGCAAAACATGAGATGCTTTTGTTTTTAAATTCTAGTAAATCCAAAACTTGTCTAAATTCATGAAACTTGGCATGCTATCATGGAGCGGCATCAACATGCCGTGGTACAAATTTTGTCCCATTTGGGGCAGGTTTGGGTATATGCTTCTCACAAATCGGAGCTTCTCACAATAAGCATGATGATTTTCGTTAGGGAAC
This sequence comes from Triticum dicoccoides, assembly GCF_002162155.2. NCBI lineage: Eukaryota > Viridiplantae > Streptophyta > Magnoliopsida > Poales > Poaceae > Triticum > Triticum dicoccoides. Next base: position 43 of record NW_021241302.1, on the reverse strand, counting down.
ATCCCACCTTTCTGGACGAAACGATATACATTGCCTCTGATTG
>NW_021241301.1:0-934 GCF_002162155.2 Triticum dicoccoides | reverse complement strand
AGCCCACAAGGTTCCCTCCCGACTACGCGAGGATGACACCTCACAGGGAGGTGGAGGGGTCGGGGGAGGAGACCCTAGAGGAGGAGGCGGTGGGGGGAGAGCCCCTAGAGGAGGAGGAGGTGGGGGGAGAGGCAGCCGGGGCAAAAAACTCCGGGCCGTGTCCGAAATAGGAGGGTCTTCTTCGATGCCCTCCTATACAGAGGCACCTTCTGAGTCTGAGGAGGAGGAGTATGTTCCTGATGGCGAGGAGGAGGAGGGTGAGGAGGAGGAGGGCGAGGAGGAGGGGGGCGAGGAGGAGGGTGAGGAGGAGGGCGAGGAGGGTGGAGGGGATGTTGATCCCGAGTTGTGGGGTGACTTGCCACCGGGTGCTCCGCAGGGGTGGCTGCGTGGTAATGTCGGACTACCTACACCACCTTCTATCGAGGAGCACAAGTGGCTCATTGAACCTGTGGGGACAGAGTAAGTGCCTCTCGATCATATTTTCAACACATGACAACATTTTCTTATTGTACACATGGCAATCATTTGATTCTTTTGCAGAAACTGGATCCTTCGCGGAAAGGGCCGTAAACCGAACGGTCTTATCACTGTCCTATTGAAGGAGTTTTGGCCTGGCCTATTCTGCCCGCGGCCAGACAGGGACCCGCAGCTGCGGGTTTTGGCCACGAGCTAGGCCCACTACGAGGCTTGCAGCAACGCGGAGTACGGGACGGCCGCTAAGGCCGTGATCACCAAATTTTGGGTAAGTTCTCTTCTGAATCACTTGTCTTCAGTTTCGTTCATAGTTTATCATTGAATCACTCAACTCATTCCTTGTTTGCTTCTGGTTTATGCATGATTGCAGCAACTCTATAGAGTTCTTGACGAGCACAAGGCCAGAGCCGACGTGGTCTTGCTTGCGGCTGCGAAGAAGAAAGCTCATCAGTTGCAGTAC
>NW_021241300.1:0-476 GCF_002162155.2 Triticum dicoccoides | reverse complement strand
TTGGGTGGGTTTTGGGCCAAAATGGAGGGGTGTTGGGCTGCAACACACACGAGGCCTTTTCGGTCCCTCGGTTAACCGTTGGAGTATCAAACGAAGTCCAAATGGTATGAAACTTGATAGGCGGTCTACCCGTAGTAAACCAAGGCCGCTTGGCAAGTGTCGGTGCAATCCGGAAATGTTTAATCCCCACACGCGAAAGAAAGGTAGAAATGACCACCGAAGAAGAACGAAGCGCCGGAATGCAAAACGGACAACGGGGAAAATGCTCGGATGCATGAGACGAACACGTATGCAAATGAAATGCACATGATGACATGATATGCAATGCATGACACGCAAGCAATGACAAGGCAACAACAGCAAATAACTGGAGGACACGTGGCACATCGGTCTCGGGGCGCTACACATATATACTGGTCGATGTAGAGGCATGCACGTGTTGTAGTAGCGGCACGCACGTAGCATGTACATGTACG
>NW_021241299.1:0-757 GCF_002162155.2 Triticum dicoccoides | reverse complement strand
ATCCCCTCCGTGTAGACCCGACGCGTCCGTTTCCCCCCTCTAGGTGCCGCCGGGGGCGCCGTCCGTGAGGGGGGCACACCCCGGACACGCGTGCCGGGCGTTTGCAACCGCCACAACACTTCCAGACTTGTGAGAGGCCGCCTATGCAATATTTGGCGGCATGCTAGCCCCCGGAGGCCGCCGGCCACAGCCGTAGACGCGTGAAGGGCAATCCGCGTAGAGGGAATTTTTTGGATACTTCTCAATCACCAAAAATTATGAAATAAATACCATCGTTCCTATAGCACATGTGCCCACGTCGTGCAAAAAACTCATGATTTTATTGCGCTCCGAGTATTTAGTAATATTGACGCTGCATCGTTACCGTAGAACGTCTACTACCATGTCATCGCCGTCCGTGAGGGGGGGCCACGCCCCGGAGACGCGTCCCGCCTCTTCGGACATGCCACCACACCACCCCGCCTGTATGACGGCCCGGTGCGACGCTCCGGTGGCATTTCTACCCCCAGTGCACCCGTCTCGCCTAACCCTATAGCGTTTGACCACAGGATCTAGCCCTTTGACTTTGCACGGACGGGCTTTGACCAATGGACCTCCCCACCCGGTTGTGTTAGGTCAGCCCATAGGAACACTTTGGAGCAACATCCGGGCCAGACCCACAGCAAGATCCCCTCCGTGTAGACCCGACGCGTCCATTTCCCCCCTCCAGGTGTCGGCGACGGCGCCGTCCGTGAGGGGGGCAAACCCCGGACACGCG
>NW_021241298.1:0-3365 GCF_002162155.2 Triticum dicoccoides | reverse complement strand
TGTACCGCACCTGATGTGTGCCTTGCCACATGTCTGGCAAGAGGGTACAAAGGTGATCAAGGAGTGGATCACCAGACAGCGGTCAAAATTGTTCTTGGAGAAAATAAGGACATGTTTCTCGATTATGGAGGTGATAAAGAGTTCGGCGTAAAGGGTTACGTTGATGCAAGCCTTAACACATATCCGAATGACTCTGAATAGCAAACCGGATACGTATAATGGAGCAACCATTTGGAATAGCTCCAAGTGGAACGTGGTAGCAGCATCTACGATATGACATAAAGTTTTGCGAGATACATAGGGATCTGAATGTTGCAGACCCGTTGACTACAACCTCTCTCACAAGCATAACATGATCAAACCCAGAACACATTGAGTGTTAATCACATAGTGATGTGAACTAGATTATTGACTCTAGTAAACTCTTTGGATGTTAGTCACATGGCGATGTGACCTGTGATCACATGGCAATGTGAACTAGATTATTGACTCTAGTGCAAGTGGGAGACTGTTGGAAATATGCCCTAGAGGCAATAATAAATTGATTATTATTATATTTCCTTGTTCATGATAATCGTTTATTATCCATGCTAGAATTGTATTGATAGGAAACTCAGATACATGTGTGGATACATAGACAACACCATGTCCCTAGTAAGACTCTAGTTGACTAGCTCGTTGATCAATAGATGGTTATGGTTTCCTGACCATGGACATTGGATGTCGTTGATAACGGGATCACATCATTAGGAGAATGATGTGATGGACAAGACCCAATCCTAAGCCTAGCACAAAGATCGTGTAGTTCGTATGCTAAAGCTTTTCTAATGTCAAGTATCATTTCCTTAGACCATGAGATTGTGCAACTCCCGGATATCGTAGGAATACTTTGGGTGTGCCAAACATCACAACGCAACTGGGTGGCTATAAAGGTACACTACAGTTATCTCCGAAAGTGTCTGTTGGGTTGGCACGAATCGAGACTGGGATTTGTCACTCCGTGTAAACGAAGAGGTATCTCTGGGCCTACTCGGTAGGACATCATCATAATGTGCACAATGTGACCAAGGAGTTGATCACAGGATGATGTGTTACGGAACGAGTAAAGAGACTTGCCGGTAACGAGATTGAACAAGGTATCGGGATACCGACGATCGAATCTCGGGCAAGTATCGTACCACTAGACAAAGGGAATTGTATACGGGATTGATTGAATCCTCAACATCGTGGTTCATCCGATGAGATCATCGTGGAACATGTGGGAGCCAACATGGGTATCCAGATCCCACTGTTGGTTATTGGCCGGAGAGTTATATCGGCCATGTCTGCATGACTCCCGAACCCGTAGGGTCTACACACTTAAGGTTCGATGACGCTAGGGTTATAGGGAATAGATATACGTGGTTACCGAATGTTGTTCGGAGTCCCGGATGAGATCCCGGACGTCACGAGGAGTTCCGGAGGTAAAGATTAATATATAGAAAGTATGGTTTTGGCCACCGGAAGTGTTCCGGGCATCACCGGTAGTGTACCGGGACCACCAGAGGGCAGATGGGCCTTAAGGCCCATGCCTGGTGCGGCTCCCTCTCCCCCTCCACTTGGCCGCCACCCTAGATGGGATTGGGGCTGGCCGCCGCCCCTAGGGTGGAACCCTAGGTGGGGCGCACCCCTCCCTCTCCCCTATATATACTTGAGGACTTGGGGCTGCCAACAGATGAGTTCCTCTCCTTCTTGGCGCAGCCCTACCCCTCTCCCTCCTCGTCTCTTGCGGTGCTTGGCGAAGCCCTGCTGGAGTACCACGCTCCTCCACCACCACCACGCCGTCGTGCTACTACTGGATGGAGTCTTCCCCAACCTCTCCTTCTCCCCTTGCTGGATCAAGGCATAGGAGACATCACCGGGTTGTACGTGTGTTGAACACGGAGGTGCCGTCCGTTCGGCACTAGGATCATCGGTGATTTGGATCACGACGAGTACGACTCCATCAACCCCGTTCACTTGAATGCTTCCGCGTAGCGATCTACAAGGGTATGTAGATGCAGTCTCCTTCCCTTGTTGGTAGACTTCTCCATAGATTGATCTTGGTGATGCGTAGAAAATTTTGAATTTCTGCTATGTTCCCCAACATATTGTTCTTCTCATGTTGCTAGGCAATAAAATCCCCATCCCCAAATGCGTGAATACGAATATTAAGAATCTGCTCTGCATTATGGGCATAGAAAAGATACTTAATCAAATTTTCACCCCAAACCTTTCTCCCACTCAAGAACATATCAGAGACCCACTTCAATCTAGTATTATGCCTTTTAGCTGAAATTTAAGACCAGAGCCTGGGTAACCAATTATCCCTCTAAATATTAATGCCAAATCCATCACCCACCTGCCAAATAACTCCCTTCTTAAGCAGTTCTAGACCATGCATCATACCTTGCCAAGTCACTGATGTAGACTGTGGAAACATCGTATCAAGAATATGTTCCTGAGGATAATACTTTGCCTACATCATCTTAATACACAATGAGTCCGGATAAACCAATAACCGCCATGCTTGTTTAGCTATAAGAGGCCTTGGTTAAATAATCTGAGATCCCGAAATCCCATACTTCCCTCATCTTTAGACATTGTTAATTTGTCCCATGCTAACCAATGAGTTTTCCTTCTGTCTTCCTCATCTCCCCACCAAAAAATTCCTGATAATCTGGGTAACTCCTCACAAAGGGAAGCCGGAAACATAAAGATACCCATTTCATACACATGTAAAGCCTGAATAACTAATTTTATTAAGTATTCCTTCAGCCCAGAAGAAGCTTATTTTTCAATCCAATTAGGGAGACTTTTCAAAACCTTTTCATTAGTAGATTGAAAGTTACCAAGTTACCAGCCTTCATTCATTCCTTTGGAACCGTTAGTCCAAGATATTTATCTTCGAACCCATCCACCGTAATTTTTAAGATTATCGTTATAGCCACTTGATTCTGCAAACTGCACTTTTTTCCAAACATCATGGAACACTTATAAGGACTTAAAAACGTCTTATATTTAGTTACAGAGAGAAAGTAGAAAACATAACATAACACATGAATGGTTATGGTAATATGGCGTACTTTGGTGAAGAAAAATAAATACAGGAAATTAATTTTGCCGTGTCAATTTTTGTCTAATTTTCTTAAATTCCACTTGGTTAAGTATATTAGATGTGTTATTTAATCTTTTGAGCTGATGTATTAATTAATATTGATATTGCTTTTTTTACATTAGTATACACTATCAGGATTTCTCCGCTCCTTGCCGGAAAACATGATCTGGAAGCGAGTGATAAGATGGGCCGACCACAGCATCCAACTCGTTTTCTCCAAAAAAAAAAA
>NW_021241297.1:0-1002 GCF_002162155.2 Triticum dicoccoides | reverse complement strand
ATTTGACGGTATGCTAGCCCCCGGAGGCCGCCGGCCACAGTCGTAGACGTGCGAAGAGCAATCCGCGTAGAGGGAAGTGTTCAGATACTTCTCCATCACAAAAAATTATGAAAAATTACCATCAGTCCTATAGCACATGTGCCCACGTTGTGTAAAAAACTCATGATTTTATCGCGCTCCAAGTATTTAATAATATTCACGCTGCATCGTTACCGCAGAACGTCTACTACCGTTTCATTGCCGTCCGTGAGGGGGGGCCACAACCCGGAGACGCGTGCCGCCTCTTCGGACATGCCACAACACCACCCCGCATGTATGAGGGCCCGGTACGACGCTCCGGTGGCATTGCTACCCCCCAGGGCCCCCGTCCCGGCTAACCCTGTAGCGTTTGACCACGGGATCTAGCCCTTTGACTTTGCACGGACGGGCTTTGACCAGTGGACCTCTCCAACCGGTTGTGTTAGGTCGGCCCAGAGGAACACTTTGGAGCAACATCCGGGCCAAACCCACAGCTACATCCACTCCGTGTAGACCCGATGCGTCCGTTTCCCCCCTCCAGGTGCCGGCGGCGGCGGCGTCCGTGAGGGGGGGGGGGACACCCCGGAGACGCGTGCTGGGCGTTTGCAACCGCCTCAACACTTCTAGATTTGTGAGAGGCCGCCTACGCAAGATTTGACGGTATGCTAGCCCCCGGAGGCCGCCGGCCACAGTCGTAGACGTGCGAAGAGCAATCCGCGTAGAGGGAAGTGTTCAGATACTTCTCCATCACAAAAAATTATGAAAAATTACCATCAGTCCTATAGCACATGTGCCCACGTTGTGTAAAAAACTCATGATTTTATCGGGCTCCAAGTATTTAATAATATTCACGCTGCATCGTTACCGCAGAACGTCTACTACCGTTTCATTACCGTCCGTGAGGGGGGGCCACAACCCGGAGACGCGTGCCGCCTCTTCGGACATGCCACAACACCACCCCGCATGTATGAGGGCCCGGTACGA
>NW_021241296.1:0-2054 GCF_002162155.2 Triticum dicoccoides | reverse complement strand
GCCTGAACCACCGCCCCTCTGGGGCTGCTTGCCCTTGCGGCGCTGGCCATTCTCCTGAGCATTGGTGTTAGCGACAAAGTCCAAGCTACTGTCGGCCTTGCGCTTACCACTGTTCCCGTGGCCTGCCGGATTATGCTGTTGACCCTTGGCATTGCCGTTCTTCTTCCCTTTCCCTGGTTTGTCCTCCTCTGAGTCCGGGTCCTTGGTATTATCTGAATCGGCGTACTTAACCAAAGCGGCCATGAGCGTTGACATATCATTGCAGTGACGTTTGAGCCTTCCTAACTTCTGTTTGAGCGGCAAAAAACGGCAATTACCCTCCAATGTTAACACTGCGGTATCTGCATTGATGCGATCCGATGAATGCAAAATTGCTGAGACCCACTTTACCCAATGGGTCGTGGACTCTCCCTCCTCTTGGACACAAGCGGCCAGATCTACGATTGACATGGGCTGCTTACAAGTATCCTTGAAGTTCTGGATAAACCGGTGCTTCAATTCGGCCCATGATCTGACAGAATTAACTGGTAAGCTCTTTAACCAAGTACGAGTTGTTCCCTCCAACATCATGGTGAAGTATTTAGCCCATACCGCTTCATCCACATCCAGCATCTCCATTGCCATCTCGTAACTTTCAACCCACGCCTCTGGTTGCAAATCGGTGGTGTAATTGGGCACCTTATGAGGTCCTTTGAAATCCTTGGGCAGTCTCACATTACGCAAAGGGGGGGTGAGACACAGCACCCCTAAGGAACTGAATACCACCCCTGGTTCTACTGAAGCGGTAGGGTGAACCGGAGTATGTTGATGCGCTCCGTGTCGAGCTGCTAACTCGGCCTCCCGACGCCCGCGGCCATGATCCACAACATCTTGTGCATTAGCACCTCCCCCTGCCAGGTTGTGTCCTCGCGGCGAATTACGGTGATGTGCGCTGCTTGGCACAGCCGGTTCATCCTCCATGTGTCTGCTATAGCTCCAGCTCGGACGGGGAGTGGAATGAATCCACTCACGACTGTGTGAGTATGCCTGCTGCTGGTTTAGCGCCGTTTGAAGGAGGTCTCTAGCCCGACGTGCCTCAATCGCAACTGGTGATTCGCCGTCGGTTGGGAGGGCTGCCAGGCGTGAAGCGGCAGCCACGATATTGTCCAACAGGTTGGAATAATGCCCGGGAGGTGTTGGTACATACTGCGGCACAACATTGTTCCAACGAGGCGGGTCCATCGTGCGCGGTTGAACCGACGCTCCTGTTCCTGGTGCCTCCGTACGGTTTAGTATTGGCTGGTTTCTAGCTCCTGCTCCTGGTGTGTTGAAGAGGTTTCGTGGCTCATAACCCGACGGGAGATGCGATCGGTACCTTCTTCTCATGACTTCTTCAGAAGCGTTCTGATCCAGCCTAATCCGGTAGGCCTGTGCTTCCAACTCGGCCCGTTCTGTAGCCATCCTAGCATTCTCTGCCGCTAGGTCCGCTTTAGCCTGAGTTATTTGATCCTTCACCTTCGTAATCTCCGCATTGTGCTGATCCAGGGCTGCTGCATCCAGCTCTGCGGCCATCAATGTTGCCAAAGCGTCAAACAGGTCAGACATGACTTGAGCCGGAGGCGGCGCAGAGCTTCCTGCCCCCCGCCGGCGTAGCCGTTGCTGAACCGGAGAGTATTGCTGCAGCAGTTGATGAGTGAGGCACCGACTGTGTACCGTCCATGAAGATAGCGGCCCGGTTTGGCAGATCATGGGGGTCCAGAATACTGTTGCCCTCAGATCGTCCACCAATCCGGCCATCCTGCAACTGATAGAGTGATTCGGTCTCTCTAGAAGACTCGTCATTGGAACAGACAATAGTTTCTCCATCGGATGCCGGTCCGTCCTCGTATTCTGCTCCATGGATGACACCTACAAAAACACGCTTCGTCACGGGCTGAACCAGCGAAGAACTTGCACGCTGAGCCGTTTCGATGATGTCGGTGCAGGTGTCCGGCTCAGGGGCCGGTTCGCCAATCTTGCCCATGAAGACGTGAATCCCACCAAAGGGGACCCGGTACCCATATTCAATTGAATCG
>NW_021241295.1:0-1013 GCF_002162155.2 Triticum dicoccoides | reverse complement strand
CGATGGAGGGGGTGGGTGGGTGGGGGGTTTGGCTTCAGATAATGAGTTAGGTGTCTATATTTGAGGGACTTTAGCATAATTGAGATATATATGGTCAACAGTGTGTGCACCCATGGTTGATCAATTTGTTTCACAGTTTGGACTATGAGATAACCATACTTTTGAACATGCGTGATATACCTTGATGTACCAGAATTACAAACCTAAGATTGGAATTTTGGAATTCGACTCCATCATTAGCTTTTGTAATTCATTTAAACGGAAGTACTTTTTTTAAGCCAGGATTTCGTGATTTCAAATTCTATATTTACTAATAAAGCAAGGTGCGTTTCGTCAATTTTTTCATCCGTTCACCGTCGAAATTTATTTTTCTATCCGAGGTGGTACTAAAATTTTTGTGAAAGAAATTTGCGAAATTAAAACAATTCATCATTTTATTTTTATCAAATTAAAACAAATTTGATTTTTTATCCGAGGTGGTACTAAAATTTTTTAAAACAATTCATCATTTTATTTGTATCAAATTTGCGAAAGAAATTCACAATTAAATATTGTGTTCCCGTTTTTAAAAATGTTTGGAAACAATATATTTTTCTCTCGTTCTAATTTTCTTTGGAAATTCAGGACATATTTTTTGTTGTGTTTTTGAAAATTGTTTAGGATTTTCCAAAAAATACATTTTCAAAAATCAAAATTCAAAAAATATTCTTGTTTTAGTAAAATGTTCACAAATTCAAAATAATGTCCGTGTTTAAAAACACATTTTATAACATTGTTCTGAATGTTCAAAACATGTTCCATTTTCAAAAGTCGGTCACAACTTCGAAAAATGATTGTGTTGTCATAAAAGGTTCATGTCTTCAGAAAATGTTGTTATTTCAAAAAAAATTCATGTTTTTTAAGTCAATGGAATATTAAAAATATTGTTTGTAATCTAAAAAAATCTATTTTCCAAGAATATTCGGTAATTCATATTTTTAAAAATAAAAAATGTTTTAAATTAAATGTTGTGG
>NW_021241294.1:0-1212 GCF_002162155.2 Triticum dicoccoides | reverse complement strand
GGCGCCACACGAAAGGGTCAGCAGAGTGAATTTTTTTTGAAAGCAGGTCAATTTGTGAATTGATTTAGGCCTCAGGTCAAATATGTGATTTCTACCTCCCGCTGTTCACGCCCATCGCGTTCCTCGCGTGGTTCCCCTTCGTGTCCGAGTTCCAGACCAGGATGCTCTTCAACCAGGCGTTCAGCAGAGGCCTGCAGATCTCCCGTATCCTCGGCGGGCACAAGAAGGACCGAGCCACCCGGAACAAGGAGTAGGTAGAAAGAAGATCCAGGGCCAGCTCCCGCGGGCTTTGTTCATTCATCTTAGTATCATCGGTGTCACTCGCCCCCGACTCTTCTAGATTCTGCTGCCACGATGGTTCCCCATGCGATTCTAATCCGACTGTTCATTCAGAGATTGGGTGGCTGTGCTATAGGCTACTTAGTAGTGTTCTCTCGTGTAGGTGTAGATTCAGAGCTGTTGAAACTGCGCTTGCTTTATGTACAGACATACTGCTCCTTAGCGTGGCTGCTGGACCTTATGTAGACCTGTAGACTGTAGTGATGTGAGGAAGGATTCTCTGATGCAACATATGCAGGAATTACAATCTCTGGATTAGGTTTCACGAAGAATTTCTTTGAGCTGTCTTGGTTTGATCAATCACGTTGAGTCTTGTCTCCTGCAGTTTGTTTCGGGTCGAGTAAATTTGAGCCCTATGCTTGGCTCAGATCAGAGATCCCTATGTTTCTGCATTGCTCTACTTTGTGACACTCTTATTCTTTGTGTGCTGCACTGCATTTGCATCACGTGTACTGATACCTGAAAACAGAGGAGGCACAGAATGGGAAGGACAAGCTGAAACACGGTAGGGTGGATGGTATCTGGGCAATGTAGATGGTGATTGCTGACCGACTGGATCGCGGTCTATAGCCAGATAGAAGCTCCATTTTTTATGCTGGGTACTCCACCAAGCAAGCTCTGTTAACTCCTCCAAACTCAGATAAAAACCTACTCTTTTTTCCTGACACAAATATTTGTAAGCTCCTTTAGGGCGTTTTCTAAGCGGACCCTCGAACCTCCCTCAAACCTCCGGGCTCCGGTATATGTTCCGACCGCAGTGTCCGGACCATTTTTATCATCCAACGAGGACTCCTTTGTGTCTGCGGAACAGTTCAGAAGTATGGATTCCTGTATCTTAGCAACAAACGTGTATGTACCAAGGGGGGAGTGGGC
>NW_021241293.1:0-2106 GCF_002162155.2 Triticum dicoccoides | reverse complement strand
TTTCCATAGTAACAAGTGACAGAAAATTTCAGCACACTAAATAAATTTTTCCTTACCAAATTCCACCTACCAAAGGCGCTTCACTCCTCGGCAACGGCGCCAGAAAAGAGTCTTGATAATTAAGAGTGATGAACCCAACGAGGAGCAGAAGGAAATGATAAGCGGTTTTCAGCAAGGTATTCTCTGCAAGTAGTGAAATAAGAGGTAACAGATAGTTTTGTGATAAGATAAATTGTAACGAGTAATAAGTAACAAAAGTAAATAAAGTGCAGCAAGGTGGCCCAATCCTTTTTGTAGCAAAGGACAAGCCTGGACAAACTCTTATGATAGGAAAAGCGCTCCCGAGGACACATGGGAATATCGTCAAGCTAGTTTTCATCACGCTCATATGATTCGCGTTCGGTACTTTGATAATTTGATATGTGGGTGGACCAGTGCTTGGGTGCTGCCCTTACTTGGACAAGCAACCCACTTATGATTAACCTCTATTGCAAGCATCCGCAACTACAACAAAAGTATTAAGGTAAACCTAACCATAGCATGAAACATATGGATCCAAATCAGCCCCTTACGAAGCAATGCATAAACTAGGGTTTAAGCTTCGGTCACTCTAGCAACCCATCATCTACTTATTACTTCCCAATGCCTTCATCTAGGCCCAAATAATGGTGAAGTGTTATGTAGTCGACGTCCACATAACACCACTAGAGGTTAGACAATATAAATCTCATCAAAATATCGAACGAACACCAAATTCACATGACTACTAATAGCAAGACTTCTCCCTTGTCCCCAGGAACAAACGTAATTACTCACAAAGCATATTCATGTTCATAATCAGAGGGGTAATAATGTGCACAAAGGATCTGAACATATGATCTTCCACCAAATAAACCAACTAGCATCAACTACAAGGAGTAATCAACACTACTAGCAACCTACTTGCACCAATCCCGGACTTGGAGACAAGAATTGGATACAAGAGATGAACTAGGGTTTGGAGATGAGATGGTGCTGGTGAAGATGTTGATGGAGACTGCCCTCTCCCGATGAGAGGAGCATTGGTGATGACGATTTCCCCCTCCCGGAGGGAAATTTCCCCGGCAGAACAGCTCTGCCAGAGCCCTAGATTGGTTCCGCCAAGGTTCCGCCTCGTGGCGGCGGAGTCTCGTCCCGAAAGGTTCCTTCCTATTTTTTCTCACCAAAAGACTTCATATAGGAGAAGATGGGCGTCGGAGAGCCACCAGGGGGCCCACGAGGTAGGGGGCGCACCCAAGGGGGGTGCCCCCCACCTTCGTGAGCAGGGTGTGGGCCCCCTGGCCTTCATCTCTGGCGACGATTTTTCTTTATTTATTTCAAGGTATTCCGTGGAGTTTCAGAACTTTTGGAGTTGCCTAGAGTAGGCCTCCAATATTTGCTCCTTTTCCAGCCTAGAATTCCAGCTACCGGCATTCTCCCTCTTCATGTAAACCTTGTAAAATAAGAGAGAATAGCCATAAGTATCGTGACATAACGTGAAATAACATCCCATAATGCAATAAATATTGTCATAAAAGCATGATGCGAAATGGACGTATCACAGCTACACCCGAAATACACAAGGGCAAAAGAAGAAGGAAGAGGCATACAATGATCTGGCTCGCTAATCTCTACTTTCTTGATGCACTGCAGGTCGCGGAGACTAGTTCTCGCGGCGAGCGGTGACGATCTCTTTCATCAGTTTCATGTCCTTAATACGCTGTTTGGCAGTATCCACGGATTCCTCCACCAGCCTTTTGCGCTCGATGCGGAGCATGGCATTCTCGTCCATAAGTTTCTTGACGACCCCGTTCTCTTCAACAAGGCAGCGGTCTCCTCCGCCTGCTTCACCCTTCCGGTGATCTTCGCCCTCAGTAGGTCGCGCTCGGAACGGAGCTTCACATTGCCCTCCCCTACTTACTGGATGACGCCGATAGCCTGTTCAAACGAGGCATTAATCTCGTCTTGCAGCTTCATCCAGCCAAAGATCTGATCCATCTCGCTATGGATGATCGCATGCATGCGCCTGTTAGAGTCCTTGCCTGCCCACGGGACATTTTCCCAGGCTGTCGCGGCGTGGGAGGACAT
>NW_021241292.1:0-1864 GCF_002162155.2 Triticum dicoccoides | reverse complement strand
TGAGGGGGCTCATGTTTTACTATGGGCTGGAATTCCATGACTTGGCTCCGGAGTCCATCCTCCACATCTCATCGTTTATTGTCGTTTGCGAAGCTTTTCTCCACACTACCCCTCACTTCGGCTTGTGGCTCAAAACCTTCAATGTGGAGACGAAGATGATCGAGGGGCGTCAGGCAGAGTGCGGAGGGGCGTTTATAAGCAAGAGGGCCGATGCTCCATGGTCCGAGGGCTCTTTTCAAGAGGAGCTCGGCATGTGGCAATAGGAGTGGTTCTATATCACCGCTCCCAGGGGCAGCAGGCAGAGGCTGCCGCCCGTCTTCCGCTCGGGCCCTCCTCAACAGTTGACGTCATGGGTCAACATGGGGCGTGACTGGGGGCCGCCTAAAGACGTACCCCTTTGCAGGACCGGATTCGAGGCCTCCAAGAAAGGGAGATCAATCTAGTCGCAGTAGTACAGGTTATGCTGATCCGGCGCCTACTGCCCTGCAAATGTCGCCCCCTCCGCCTGTGGGAATTTAATCCGGAGGGGCCACGAGCTCTTCAACACTTTATGGATTTGACACCCATGGAGATGTACAAACTGTTCTTCGGATCGCAAGAGATGCGTCCGGACTTGACCGAGGACGCTGGCCTAAGCTGCAATCGCCCGGATACTCAAGTAAGTAGCCCTGTGTCCGGACACACTATCCACTTATTTATCGTGGGTTTGCCCTTTAACCAGCTATCCCTTGAACAGGAGTGGATAGCGCTAGCGAAACTGATACGGTGTCCGGCCCCCCTCCCTGAGACGACGAAAGATCCCGTGTTGATCAAAATGTTGGAAGTTGCGCCCTCAGAGGAGGGCTAAGGGGGGCACAGGGGAACTACCACCTCTGCCAAGGAGGCTTTCAGTAAGGGAGGAATCGAGAGTCCCTCCTTCCAGGGGGAGAAGAGGATAGCTTCCGAAGACCCGAAGGCCAAGGCCTCGAAGCGGGGAAAGAAATCTGTGCCGGAAGGTCCTGTGCCGGGGAGAGCCCTGGCCGCATTGTCTCCTCGAAGGAATCAGCCCTCCAGCGAGCCGTAAGTAAAAAAGGAGGAATTTTGTAATAGTGAATACCCCTGCTTAATTTTTGAGGGTAACCGAAGTTTTCATCTTGTAGTTCGGATCTCAGCCTGTCTCAGCACAACTCATCTTCGGGGGACCTTCGTCCGGAGATGATGGAGAGTGAAACGCCTCCATCTGCCGCCCCATTGTGCGGGGCGGACGACCCTGAGGTGTCGTCGCGGAGGGTCTCCCCGAGTTCGGCGGGGCCTGAGAGTTCGGCACCCACTGGAGTACGGCCGGGGGAACTGCAGGATTTGCTTAAGAGGGCGTCCATCTCGGAAGATCACCGCACATTAATGAGTACGGTTATTGAAATGATCTCGTCCACCGAGAGCGGGTTGTATGAGGCCGTCGGAAGCTTGCTGACGGGCTTTGAGGTATGCAAAAAATAACGTACCTTTTGACAGTTTTGCACATGAAGTGCGCCCTGTATAGATAGTAGCCCCTGAGACTTGGTATGCTGTCGAAAGCGATAGCGTGCCAAGGATCGTAATCTCAGTTATAGAATGCCGCCTTTCCTATGCAGGTGGTGGATCATCCGGTGGCCAGCCGACTGATGGATTTGCCGAGCTGAGAAGGCAACTCGTCGTTGCAGATGCGGACATCTCGCTGGTCAATAAACGACTTGATGAGTCACAAGGTACATGGTTGCTCCGCGGTCGCCTAGTAAGGGAGCTGACGCCCGTGCCTTACAATTTGTATGCTTGATGCAGATGGCGCTGCTGCTATGGAAGGCCTTCGAGCCGAACTTGCTCGGGCCAAGGAGCAAGCCAGAAAAAG
>NW_021241291.1:0-2827 GCF_002162155.2 Triticum dicoccoides | reverse complement strand
CGAATATTTTTTGGCGTGAAAGCACCGTGGGCCAGCCACGTCAGCGACTCGACTCTCTTCTTGCCGATTCGTCGTCCTCATCGCCTCGTTTCCCGCGGTGAATCAATGCCAAAGCTGCGAGCGCTGCCGCGCCGGTCAGCCTCCATTGATGCCTCACGGGCGGTGCAGTGAAGTCCGGGCGACGCGCGTCCCCTCGCCCGCCACGCCTCCCGCCACGCGTAACGCGCCGGCCAAGCCTACCGCGCGGCGCCTCCGCCTATATAAGCCGAGAACCAGCACGCCGGAGATACGCACACACACTACACCGCCGATGCGCCCACTTCTCCCTCTTCCTCCTCTCGCCATCTTCGGCTCAGAAGGATGTCCAAGCGCTTACCTGGCGACGGCGCGGCAGCGAATGGTTTCGGGCGCTGCCATCTGCACGAGGACGAGGCTCGCCTCCTCTTCGAGGCCGAGTACCCGGCCCCGCCGGACATGCGGGTGCCCGGGGCGTGGACGATCAGCGCCGGCGGCGTGCCGGTGCCACCACCACCCACTGGGGCGGCACGGCGTGCGGAGATCGCACGCATCCACGCGTCCCTGCCGCGGGCGGCGAGGGAAGGCCTGCGGTACACCCCCGACAGCCCGCTCTGGGAGCCCTATTTCCGTCGCCGACATGCCGAGCAGCTCGAGGCGACGAACGGCGTCGTGCCCTCCGGCAAGCTCAACTCCGAGGGCCGGCGCCGGTGGTGGGGCGTACCCGGCCGCACGTTGGAGGCCGTCCTCGAGTACAACGAGGGCGGCAACACGCCGCGCCTCGAGTACCCCGCTCCCCCGACCTTCTCACGCCGCCGTGGGAGCTCCTGGACGCCGAGGCGTATGGAGCGGCCCGACGCGTCCTCCTCCTCGTCCGGCCGCTCGTCGGGCTCTCCCTGCCTCCGCCCTGTCAAGCCGGAGGCCCAGGACATTAGTGCGCGCACCCGCAGCTTCGGCGTCCGCATCGGCGACTCCACCCCCCATCCGGCCGCTTCGTCCTCGTCGAGCCCAGGCCGAGCCCAGCCTCGCCGTGGAGTACGAGGAAATAGCCCGGCGCGGCTTCTCCAACGAGGATGCCCTGCAGTGGGCGCGGGACGACTACCTCCGCGACGAGATGGTCCGGCAGCGCCGGGCCCTGAAGGATATCGAAGCCCGCAAGCGCAGGCGCGAGGACGAGCACGGCGTCGTCATCCTCGACAGCGACGACGACGAGGGCGCCCCCGGACCGTCCAACCCGCCGCGCCAACCGGGGGAGGGATGCAGCACGGACGACAACGACAGCGGCGACTACACGCGGTTCTATAGGCTCCTCGGCATGTAGAACTGTGAGGGCGGGCGGCGAGGCAGCCGGCGAGGAGCGGCGATGGAGAAGGCGAGTGGCGGCCCCTGGTAGTTTTTTCTTTTTTTTTTAAATATGTTTAAGTTTGAACGAACTCGCCTAAGTTTGCAATAAATTTGCGCCGTATTTGTGCCGTGTTTAAATTTTTCAAAATAACGTGGACGCCGCGACTGGGGGGCATCACGCCCCCAGCGCGCGGGTTAGCGCCGGTGCATCCCCGGGGGCGATTTTTAGAACCTCCTGGGAGGGCCAACGGCTGGAGATGCTCTAATCCCAACGTGGGAGCGCTTCAGCAATGGCGGACATTGCAAGGGTGCCCGTGGATCACCTCCCGACCGGGTTCCGCTTCCACTCAACAGACCAAGAGACCGTGATCCACTACCTGTACTGCAAGGTCCATGGCCGCCATGACCACAACCCCTTCATCCCCGAGGTCCACCTATAAGCATGAGCCCTGGGAGTGTGAGGAGCGAGCTGGGCAGGAGGAGAGTTGACTGTGGCTCGGGAGGAAATGAGATGAGCCAGTCATGGGCGAGAGTTTTTTTTAGGTCCAACCAGAGCGCCAGACACTGGCAGGTGCGGCCCACCATGAAGACCCCAGCCTCGACTCACCAGAACGTTGGCTCTCGAGGGAGTTCTTGAGTTTAGGTGATTGGCTCCCAAGAACCCTGGTTTCCAGACTTAGTTCAGTAGGTAGGCAGCAGTTCGTAGAGGAGTGAGGAGACACTGACCATATGATTATATTATAATCATATGGTATGCCCCAGCGTTGCATACACCGGGACCGGGCACATTCATGTCATACCATATGATTATATTATACCCGACCGTGTACGCGTTTTGTTCCGATTGCTTGGAGGCAGTGTAACCTTGTATGCCCACTTAAATTCTGTTATATAAGGCCCCTCGGTTCGCATTCCTCTCCGACATTTGAAATCCAAAGGAAATTTTACCCCAAATCAAAAGCAGCCCCTCGGCAGAGAGCAAAGTGCTTCTCATCAAAGTCCTAGGCCACATCCAGAGTAGCTAATTCTCTCTGCGATGCCACTCAGAGAAGAAAACAATATTAATATTGAAGCCCTAGAATCCAACAACTGTGTGAGAGCGAATTTAGCTAGCGGCTTTTCTCCTAGCTGGCTCACGCGATCCATTCCCTCTTTTCACTTTTACTCTTACCGGAGGGTAATTCTAATCCGCGGCCTCTCCGCCGCCATTTCTCGATCAAATCCCCCCTCTCTCAACTGAAAACACACACATCAACGAAGCCCTTGGTGATTGGTGAGAGTAGATCCAGCGATGGCGGTGGATCAGCAGCAGCTCCTGCCGGGGTTCCGCTTCCACCCGACAAACCAGGAGCTCGTGACCTACTACCTCTACCGCAAGGTCCATGGCCTCCACGACCACCACGCCTTCATCCCCGAGGTCCACGTGTACAAGCACCAGCCATGCGAGCTGCCAGGTACTCCTTCCGTT
>NW_021241290.1:0-1165 GCF_002162155.2 Triticum dicoccoides | reverse complement strand
CTTAAAGAAGAAACATTCACTTGTACCAGAAGCAAAGATGTCATCGAGTTCAACATGGTCATGATATTATAAGCGTTCATAACACCACAAAAGCAAATTACTCTTTGAGATTAAGTTCAGGACGAAGAACACGGACAAGAGAGGATAAGTACTAAGAGCATGAACTAGCTAAATCACTCCTGGTGTTGTCTCTAAGGTAAAATATCATAGAACATTTATAGCTCTCCTGATTCATCATACTAGAGCATGCAGATGAACCTGTCTCCTAATCGTGGCCTGCGCTTCTCATTGCTGCGCCCTAGTACTTCTCTGTGATCGTTAACAATTTTGCTCCAATCTTTCACTATTAAGCATTCATCGTTTTTAGAAATCCTGAATGCACTCATGTGCAATGTAGGATATCTTGGCCGTAAGCTAACCATTGACATGGATCTTTAGTCTCGATCCACTGATCACAACTGTCATTGGAGTCCCTGTTGAAGAACATCGTATAGTAATTAATATACTTAGCAATGAAAGTTTAGCAAAAAAAATATGTATGCAAAAGATGCACTGAGGACAAATAGTAAAAATCTTACCTGTTGGGGAACGTAGTAATTTCAAAAAAATTCCTACGCACACGCAAGATCAAGGTGATGCATAGCAATGAGAGGGGAGAGTGTGTCCACGTATCCTCGTAGACCGAAAGCGAAAGCATTAGCACAACGCGGTTGATGTAGTCGTACGTCTTCACGATCCAACCGATCAAGTACCGAACGCACGGCACCTCCGAGTTCTGCACACGTTCAACTCGATGACGTCCCTCGAACTCCAATCCAGCCGAGCTTTGAGGGAGAGTTCCGTCAGCACGACGGCATGGTGACGATGATGATGTTCTACCGACGCAGGGCTTCGCCTAAGCACCGCTACGATATTATCGAGGTGGAATATGGTGGAGGGGGCACCGCACACGGCTAATAGATCTCAAGAATCAATTGTTGTTGTCTCTAGAGGTGCCCCCCTGCCCCCGTATATAAAGGAGCAAGGGGGAGGGGGCGGCCAGCCAGGAGTGGGCGCGCCAGGAGGAGTCCTACTCCCACCGGGAGTAGGACTCCCTCCTTTCCTTGTCCAAGTAGGAGAGGGGGGAGGAAGGGGAGAGAGGAGAGGAAGGAAAGGCCCCCCCCCC
>NW_021241289.1:0-1182 GCF_002162155.2 Triticum dicoccoides | reverse complement strand
GGATTCTGGCTGGAAAAGGAGCAAATATTGGAAACCTATTCTGCACAGCTCCAAAAGACCTGCAACTCCACGAAAGTCATTTTTGGATTTAATAAGAATTATTGGGCAAAGAAAGTACTAGAGGGGGCCCACACCCTGGCCAGGAGGGTGCCCCTCCCTACTGGGCGCGCCCCTGTCTCCTGGGCCCCCTGGTGGCCCTCCAGTGTCCATCTTCTGCTATATGAAATCTCTTATCCTAGAAAAAAATTATAAGCAAGCTTACGGGACGAAACTCCGCTGCCACGAGGCGGAACCTTGGCGGAACCAATCTAGGGCTCCGGCGGAGCTGTTCTGCCGGGGAAACTTCCCTCCGGGAGGGGGAAATCATCACATCATCATCACCAACGATCCTCTCATCAGGAGGGGGTCAATCTCCATCAACATATTCACCATCACAATCTCCTCTACAAACCCTAGTTCATCTCTTGTATCCAATCTTGTACCAAAACCATAAATTAGTACATGTGGGTTGCTAGTATTGTTGATTACTCCTTGTAGTTGATGCTAGTTGGTTTATTCATTGGAAGATCATATGTTCAGATCATTAATGCATATTAATACCCCTCTGATTATGAACATGAATATGCTTTGTGAGTAGTTACGTTTGTTCCTGAGGACGTGGGTGAAGTCTTGCTATTAGTAGTCATGTGAATTTGGTATTCATTCGATATTTTGATGAGATATATTTTGTCCCTCCTCTAGTGGTGTTATGTGAACGTCGACTACATGACACTTCACCATTATTTGGGCCTAGAGGAAGGCATTGGGAAGTAATAAGTAGATGATGGGTTGCTAGAGTGACAGAAGCTTAAACCCTAGTTTATGCGTTGCTTCATAAGGGGCTGATTTGGATCCATATGTTTCATGCTATGGTTAGGTTTACCTTAATACTTCTTTTGTAGTTGAGGATGCTTGCAATAGAGGTTAATCATAAGTGGGATGCTTGTCCAAGTAAGGGCAGTACCCAAGCACTGGTCCACCCACATATCAAACTATCGAAGTACCGAACGCGAATCATATGAGTGTGATGAAAACTAGCTTGACGATAATTCCCATGTGTCCTCAGGAGCGCTTTTCTCATTATAAGAAATTGTCCAGGCTTGTCCTTTGCTACAAAAAGGATTGGGCCACCTTGCTGCACTT
>NW_021241288.1:0-1864 GCF_002162155.2 Triticum dicoccoides | reverse complement strand
TGAGGGGGCTCATGTTTTACTATGGGCTGGAATTCCATGACTTGGCTCCGGAGTCCATCCTCCACATCTCATCGTTTATTGTCGTTTGCGAAGCTTTTCTCCACACTACCCCTCACTTCGGCTTGTGGCTCAAAACCTTCAATGTGGAGACGAAGATGATCGAGGGGCGTCAGGCAGAGTGCGGAGGGGCGTTTATAAGCAAGAGGGCCGATGCTCCATGGTCCGAGGGCTCTTTTCAAGAGGAGCTCGGCATGTGGCAATAGGAGTGGTTCTATATCACCGCTCCCAGGGGCAGCAGGCAGAGGCTGCCGCCCGTCTTCCGCTCGGGCCCTCCTCAACAGTTGACGTCATGGGTCAACATGGGGCGTGACTGGGGGCCGCCTAAAGACGTACCCCTTTGCAGGACCGGATTCGAGGCCTCCAAGAAAGGGAGATCAATCTAGTCGCAGTAGTACAGGTTATGCTGATCCGGCGCCTACTGCCCTGCAAATGTCGCCCCCTCCGCCTGTGGGAATTTAATCCGGAGGGGCCACGAGCTCTTCAACACTTTATGGATTTGACACCCATGGAGATGTACAAACTGTTCTTCGGATCGCAAGAGATGCGTCCGGACTTGACCGAGGACGCTGGCCTAAGCTGCAATCGCCCGGATACTGAAGTAAGTAGCCCTGTGTCCGGACACACTATCCACTTATTTATCGTGGGTTTGCCCTTTAACCAGCTATCCCTTGAACAGGAGTGGATAGCGCTAGCGAAACTGATACGGTGTCCGGCCCCCCTCCCTGAGACGACGAAAGATCCCGTGTTGATCAAAATGTTGGAAGTTGCGCCCTCAGAGGAGGGCTAAGGGGGGCACAGGGGAACTACCACCTCTGCCAAGGAGGCTTTCAGTAAGGGAGGAATCGAGAGTCCCTCCTTCCAGGGGGAGAAGAGGATAGCTTCCGAAGACCCGAAGGCCAAGGCCTCGAAGCGGGGAAAGAAATCTGTGCCGGAAGGTCCTGTGCCGGGGAGAGCCCCGGCCGCATTGTCTCCTCGAAGGAATCAGCCCTCCAGCGAGCCGTAAGTAAAAAAGGAGGAATTTTGTAATAGTGAATACCCCTGCTTAATTTTTGAGGGTAACCGAAGTTTTCATCTTGTAGTTCGGATCTCAGCCTGTCTCAGCACAACTCATCTTCGGGGGACCTTCGTCCGGAGATGATGGAGAGTGAAACGCCTCCATCTGCCGCCCCATTGTGCGGGGCGGACGACCCTGAGGTGTCGTCGCGGAGGGTCTCCCCGAGTTCGGCGGGGCCTGAGAGTTCGGCACCCACTGGAGTACGGCCGGGGGAACTGCAGGATTTGCTTAAGAGGGCGTCCATCTCGGAAGATCACCGCACATTAATGAGTACGGTTATTGAAATGATCTCGTCCACCGAGAGCGGGTTGTATGAGGCCGTCGGAAGCTTGCTGACGGGCTTTGAGGTATGCAAAAAATAACGTACCTTTTGACAGTTTTGCACATGAAGTGCGCCCTGTATAGATAGTAGCCCCTGAGACTTGGTATGCTGTCGAAAGCGATAGCGTGCCAAGGATCGTAATCTCAGTTATAGAATGCCGCCTTTCCTATGCAGGTGGTGGATCATCCGGTGGCCAGCCGACTGATGGATTTGCCGAGCTGAGAAGGCAACTCGTCGTTGCAGATGCGGACATCTCGCTGGTCAATAAACGACTTGATGAGTCACAAGGTACATGGTTGCTCCGCGGTCGCCTAGTAAGGGAGCTGACGCCCGTGCCTTACAATTTGTATGCTTGATGCAGATGGCGCTGCTGCTATGGAAGGCCTTCGAGCCGAACTTGCTCGGGCCAAGGAGCAAGCCAGAAAAAG
>NW_021241287.1:0-857 GCF_002162155.2 Triticum dicoccoides | reverse complement strand
TAGTGGGTTTATTCCTCAAGTCCTAATTATGCCATGGTTTTGTGCCGCATTTCGTGTATAAACCTTAGCTTTAACTCAATTTCTTCATGTTATGTTGGTTCCACCTGAGCGCCCAATGATGCTTTTTGTTTAGGCTCCATAAGGGTTAACAACTCCTGTAAGGTATAAAGTACATGAAATCCAGCATGTGATGGAATTTGGACATAATTCATCCCTGTCGTACTGCTATATTTTGGTTTATGCATATTGTTTTCGCTGGCTCTGGTATAGTAGGTAGTTTGATTTCCCAGACCTTCTTTTTCTGAGGTTTATACCCTAAAGTTTCTACCACTACAAGTAGGAAGTAACATATATTCCGAGGGTTGGATTTCTTGTGTTAACTAGGTGATTGCTTTGATTTTGTAGAGCTGTTCGATGCCCCAAAAGAGAATTTTTTTTTTGTCCTTGATCTAAACTTTCATGTTTTAGTAGTTCACTACTGGAATCCATGCTTTGTTTTTTGTCACTATTGGGTTGCATATCATGCCCGTTTGTCTCTGGCCTGCTCGCTTGCTCGCTGTTCATTGTCTCATTTGTCTCTGGCTATGGAAGACCTCATTTCTGGAGTGTTTTTCCTATATATACTTTAGCTTTAACTCAATTTCGTCCTTTCGTGTCGGTTTGAACTTTGAGCGTCGAACATGATGTTTTTGTTTAGACTCCATAGGTTGAACAACCGTTGTAAGGAATAAAGTACATGAACTCCACCACGTGATTTGGTTTATGCGGCGTGTTTTGGCTGGTTCTGGTATAGTAGGTAGTTTGATTTCTCAGGCCTTCTTTTTCTAAGGTTTACAACCTTAAGTTTCTACGACTAC
>NW_021241286.1:0-789 GCF_002162155.2 Triticum dicoccoides | reverse complement strand
ATGGACTATTACTCGTCGTTTTGGGGTCCCAAAATGATTCTTGTTTCATGGATTATTACTCGCGGTTTCGTGCACTATTACTCAGCGTTTTGGGGACCAGAGCGATTTCCACGATTGATGCACCCCGGTGTGCGTTTATGTGTCCGTTCTCAACTCTCACAGCTTTGTCCAATTCTGACCCGTTTCGTGGACTACTATTCACCGTTTTGGGGCCCCAAAGCGATTTCCATAGTTGTTGAACCCCAAGGTGTGCTAACGTGTCGGTCATCAACAATCACAGTTTTAGCCAATTCTGGCTCTTTTCTTGGACTATTACTCTGTATTGGGGTCCCGGAGTCATTTCCACGATTGATGAACCCCGGTGTGCGTTTACGTGTTAGTCTTCAACTCTCACAGTTTTGTCCAATTCTGTCCCGTTTCGTGGACTATTACTCAACGTTTTGGGGTCCCGAAGCGATTTTCATAGTTGTTGAACCCCAGGGCGTGCTTACCTGTTGGTCATCAACACTTGCAGATTTGGCCGATTCTGGCCCGTTTCATGGACTATTACTCACCGTTTTTGGGCCCCAAAGCGATTTCCTTGGTTGTCGAACTCCAAGGTGCGCTTATGTGTCGGTCATCAACAATCACAGTTCGGTCTGATTCTGGCCCGTCTCTTGGACTATTACTCTGTTTTGGGGTCCCGGAGTCATTTCCATGATTAACGAACCTCGGGGTGCGTTTACGTGTCGATCATCAACACTCATATATTTGGCCGGTTCTTGTCCGTTTCGTGGACTATTACTCGCT
>NW_021241285.1:0-1339 GCF_002162155.2 Triticum dicoccoides | reverse complement strand
ATAATGAGAGAAAAAAGGAAATCATGTCAATGATCCTGAAACAATAGCATAAGGCAAAAGAATAGGAGTATTTTAGCATAAGGCAATGATCCTGAAAACAGCGGGCAATCGAGCTGTCTAAGCCCAAACAATAGCAAATGTTGAGAACACATTTGCAACACAGAGACACGCATTGGTGATTTCGTGCGGACATGTCAAGAGCACAACACACACATGGGGTAGAGATGAACATGAGAAGAGAACATTACTACAGTAGAAAGCATGATGATATGTGGCAGCCTATATGATTGGAGCAGTAGCAACAAGGGAGCTGAATTACACGTCCTAACTAAACCCAGGACCAATGGCTCGGTTATGAGACAATTGACATGCAAGCCTAGCACATAGGCAAGCAGATTACTCTGAATTTCCTCTCCAACACATGTCTGAATCTGGCTGTTGCTATGTGTGGGCGTGTGTTGCGAAACTGAAACTATGAATTTCCTCTCGAATACAAGTCTGAATCTGGCCTACTATCATTCGTGTACCTCACCTCCCCCAAATCGATCTCTTAATTTGTAGTTGCAAAACTGAAAGTTAAGTGTTGGAATCAATCGAGCCAAGACAAAACAAGCATAGATAGGCTCACTTGTGTGACCAGCAGAAGAATCATCGCTACAAGAGCTCATTGTGTCTTGTTGAATCTCATACTCCCTCCGTCCCAAAATAAGTGGCTCAACTTTGTTCAAACTTTAGTACAAAGTTGAGTCACTTTTTTTAAGACGGAGGGAGTACTACACACGCGCGCACACGCACATGCACGGTTGCACTAGTGAAAAGAGGCAACACCTCCGGGTAATTGATGGCCGGGACATGAGAGAGAGCAGAGTGAGATACCTGGACGGGCTCCATGGCGTCCGCAGCGGCAGCGGGGTCGGAACAGCAACATTGCCAATTTAGTATCAACCTGAAGAATAATCTGCAGACTTGTTAGTTTTTTCTGAAAAAGGAAGTAAAAGTATGTGATTTTTGCAGTTTTGTCTAGCTCCGTCCGAATACAAGTTGCAGCAGCAAGCAAACACGGATAGATGGGCGTTGACAAGCAGAGCAGAGCATACCTTCCATGGCGACCTGGGAAGAAGCAGAGCCTCCTTGTATGCCTGCGCGCTTGATGCATCAGGGAGTGCAGCGGAGGACCTCCATGTCCATGGAGAAGACCGGAGTTGTTGGTGACCCTTCCATGGCGTCGTCCTGCTCCTCCTGGTAATGGTCATGGAGAGAGATGGGTGGGGGATGGGAATGGGATTCGCCTCTTTTCAATATTATCTTTCCTTTTCTTTTCTCTTGTCTTCAAAACTTA
>NW_021241284.1:0-6083 GCF_002162155.2 Triticum dicoccoides | reverse complement strand
CTCTCTGGAGCCAGGCGGCCCTGACGCTGGCTCGGGCGCTGGCTCGCCGGCTGAGGCCTCGCCTCTGCAGTCGCCTGTGCTGAGCCCGGCGACATCGCCACAACCGGCTGCCGCTGTTCTTCATCCTCGCACGCGCAGCCAGACAGGGGTTTTTCAGCCTAAGAAACGCACTGACGGGACTGTTGCATGGCTTGCCGCTTGCATGGCTCATATTGCTGCAGATCCCACTGCTGAGCCTCGCCATTTTCAGGCTGCACTGGGTATACCTCATTGGCGTGCTGCGATGGAACAGGAGTTTCAGGCTTTGCTTCAGAATGACACTTGGCATCTTGTTCCCCCGACATCTGGTGTTAATATCATTGATTCCAAATGGGTTTTTAAAGTCAAGAGACATGCTGATGGTTCTATTGAGCGCTACAAAGCACGGCTTGTGGCTAAGGGTTTCAAACAGAGGTATGGTCTTGACTATGAAGACACATTCAGTCCAGTTATCAAGCCTACTACCATTCGTTTGCTGCTGTCTCTAGCTATTACCCGTGGATGGTTTCTTCGTCAGCTTGATGTGCAGAATGCTTTTCTGCACGGTGTTCTGGAGGAAGAAGTTTATATGCGTCAGCCACCGGGGTTTGTGGATCCTGCACGTCCTCATCATCTTTGTCGTCTTGTTAAGGCGCTATATGGACTTAAACAGGCTCCCCGTGCGTGGCATGCACGTCTCGGCTCTATTCTTCGGGCTCTTGGTTTTCTTCCCTCCACTGCTGACACGTCCTTGTTCCTTCTTCAGCGTCCTGAGGTTACGATGTATCTCCTGGTTTATGTTGATGATATCATCCTCATCAGTTCCTCTGTTGCTGCTGCGGATCGTCTTGTGGCTGCCTTGAGTGGGGATTTTGCTGTCAAGGACTTAGGTGCTCTGCATTTTATCCTTGGTCTGGAGGTCTCACGATCTTCTGCTGGGTTGACTCTTACTCAGAAGAAGTATTCTCTGGATCTATTGCGTCGTGCTGGTATGCTGAAGTGTAAACATGCGATCACTTCGATGTCTGCTACTGATCGGTTGTCTGCCCTGGATGGAGATCTTCTTTCACCTGATGATGCTACTGAGTATCGTAGTCTTGTTGGTGGTCTGCAGTATCTTACTATCACCAGGCCAGATGTCTCTTATGCAGTCAACCGTGTCTGTCAGTATCTTCATGCGCCCAGGACGTCTCATTGGTCAGCTGTGGAACGCATTCTACGTTATGTCTGTTTCACTGCCTCTTATGGTTTACTTCTCAAGCCTGCACCATCTTATGAGATCTCAGCCTTCTCAGATGCAGATTGGGCCGGGTGTTTTGATGACAGGCGATCCACGGGGGAATATGCAGTGTTTCTTGGTCCTAATTTGATTGCCTGGAATGCTCGTAAGCATGCTACAGTTTCTCGCAGCAGCACTGAAGCTGAGTACAAAGCAGTTGCTGATGCGACTGCTGAGATCATATGGGTTCAGTCCTTATTGAGAGAATTGAGAGTCCCTCCTGCTCGTTCTCCGGTGCTTTGGTGTGACAACATTGGTGCTACCTATCTCTCATCTAATCCAGTGTTTCATGCTCGGACGAAACACATTGAGGTAGACTATCACTTTGTTCGAGAACGTGTTGCACAGAAGCTCCTCAGTATCAAGTTCATCTCATCAAAAGATCAACTTGCTGACATCTTCACGAAGCCTCTTCCACAACCACAGTTTGTAGGATGTAGGCGCAATCTTAACTTACTTTGTACTTCAGGGCATAGTTAAGATTGAGGGAGGGTGTTAGATTGTATATCTATACGTGGACCCATTGTACACATCTGTAATTGTATTATACCCTTTGGTACTCCTATATAATGAGATAGCCACACCCCGTTTAGGGTGTCGAGCAGTTTCCCAAACTCTATGTCTTACAGTACTTCATGCAGCCGAGTTGAAGACTGCAATCCAAACTGAGGACTGGTTTTTGGAGATAAAGATGGTGAAGAGGGTGGACGAGTAGGAGAGAAGCAGCTGAAGCCACCATGCATCACCTCCACTAGATCGGAAGCGCACGTTGCCCGTCCATGCGTCATGACCCAATAAATCTTGTACATCCAGAGAAAATTACAACACTCGTGTATAAATCTTGTACATTCAAAGAAAATTACGACACTCTTTTAGGACTACTGAGTTTATTATAGATCACAAACAGTAGAGATATAAAAACATGGTAAGCTGAGGATACTAAAGTTAATACGATAATTAATTTTGCAAGCACATGACAAAAATTGTTCCAAAAAGCCAGATTGGCAGTGCTAGAGAAGACAACTGGTTTGCATCAAGTTCAGTACAAAGCAAAAAGATTCAGGAATCATGCATCATCTACAACATAATATAATTAGAATAGGATATTTTTTTACCTATAGTCCATTTCATTATTTATAAGAGATACACAGAACAAATAGTCCCATATCTTCAGTTGCGTGACAAAATAAAAGAAGATTCGTGTACATATCAGAATTAAGATTCTCCAAATTCCATCTCTAGGTCATGAAATATATTCTTTATCATATTTGAAGCACCACAATGGGCTGATAATCACTGTCAATGTAAGGTACACTAGTAGAAAAAGGGCCTGATGTGAAGCACATTAGTCCCGGTTTGTAACTAAACCGGCACTAATGTGATCATTAGTGCGTTTGAAGGGCTATCATTAGTGCCGGTTCGTGTTGAACCTTTAGTACCGGTTCGTGCCACGAACCGGTACTAAAGGGGTGATGGCAGGCTGGCGTCAGGCTAGGGCCCCACGAGCCCCTTTAGTGCCGGTTTATGACACAAACCGGCACTAAAGGTCTAACCTATAGTCCCGGTTTGTGTCACAAACCGGCACTAAAGGGGTCTTAACCTATAGTCCTGGTTGGAGACACAAACCGGCACTATAGGGCAATTTTCAAACTCTACCCCCCCTGTGTATCGCCATTTCAATTTTGAAAAAAACAAAAGAAAATAATAAAAACTTCAAAAATTAAAATCCTTCGAGATGTAGTTATGTTACTACATCTACTAGTTAAGAAAATTTTAAAACTTAAATTTGGACATGTTTTGCAGAAAAGTGTGATGAAAAAGTAAAACGACCATATCTTTTGCATACGATGTCGAAAAAAAATGTATAATATATCAAAATATTCAGCACGAAAATCCACATCCGATTTTGTAATATCATATCAAAAAAACGTATAATATATCAAAATGTTCAGCACAAAATAAACAAGACTATCAAATTTATGCTACAAAGAACGCAAAACTCCATGAGTAGTTACAAAACTGAAAAAATATAATTTCTCCTACATCTACATAACAGCAATGATGGATTTACTTTTTTTAGAAATAATCAAAATTTCAAATGTATAGAGAAATATTAGAGGTCCATGCTCACACCTTTTCTTTAACCTGAAAAATATGACGGTTAGCAGGGGCACATGAACCTGCACCGTAGTTGGCACAAACCATGAAGAAATCACAGTAAGTCGTGAAATAGAAGAACAATATAACTATTATTACGTCTCCATTAGAAGTTATTCGATGAACTGGTATCAACAATAATAGTGCAGGTCATAACCAAGAAATCAAGATCGGGCTCGAGTTCTGTATTAGGAACAAGATCAAGAAGAGAACTAAACAGAATTTCAGAGAGGAAAGGGAAGAAAAGGAGCTTACTGGTAGTTGTACTTGTACTACCCCCGATCCAGCCGAAGCAGGTGGCACTGTGGACTCAGTCGTGGGAGTCCTCAACGGCAAGAAGGAACCCCCAGCCGGCCGTCTCGAGGTCGATGTTGAGTAACAACAGGATTGGCATGGAGCCGTTGACGTGCTCCACGCGCAGGCTCGGGACGAACTCGTCGACACCTCCGCCACTAGTTAACGACGGGTCGGCGTGCCTGGGCGGAGGGAAAAGGCAGATAGGACCTCCGGTGATACCCCCTCGTCAAAGGACGGGCCCACTTCCCATCTCCCGGCTGCTCGTCTAAGATGAAGACGCGGCGGACCCATGGCATGGTGTAGGGCGGCAGGGATGTTCGTCGCCTGGATTGGGGGAGATCGTGGGAGTCGTGGAGATTGCGAAATTTTCTCTTGTTTTTCGTGGGTAGTTCGGGACTGGGAGAGAGGTCTTGTTCTGGAGATGGAGATTGGGTCAGGCCGTGTGGTGCATGAGGTTTTTGGTAGATTGTTTTTCGTGTCTGCTTTTTGGATGTGGATCTCGTACGTGGGCTGAGTTGGCGATTTTGGGCTGCTGCGGGTGTGTGGCCCTCGCGCGATGGTTTTTGTTTGAAGGGAGGAGGGGGTCGAAGGAGGTCGAACCATCACGACGTTCGATCCTCCTTTAATAGTAGTTACTTTTGATTGCTAACCTCAACTATCAATCTACAATTTGTTTTGATGTGTGCCTTAATGGAGTTCAGGAAATATAAACTACAACTACAATGGAGTTCAGGAAATATTAGATTGTGACCGTCTATTGCTAGTTCACCCAAGAGACCAATATACCTCTCCTAATTATAACACCCCTAACCCTAATATGAACTTAATATGAACAAATTGTACTCAATACAATAACGAACTAATAGTAAGACCCCTAACCCTAGTCGAACGTGGTTGTTGCCACAGTTGTCCGTGTCTATGGCGGCTGTCGCGATGGGTGGTGACGGTGTCCTGGACTAGGGGGTACTCACCACGTCGTCTCCCGATCTATTAGATTGGGCCAAGGACCCCATGGCCGTATACTCATGGGCCAGTTTGGACAGCTGCCGCATACAAGGAAGATTCCACAAAGACTTGGCGATCAAGACAAGGACTTCTCCCCACTGGCGTATTCGGCTAGGACTCTTGTTAACCTAGGCCTCTGGTGCATTATATAAACCATGGCCAGGCTAGTCGATAGAAGATACAACATACAGAACAACAATCATACCATAGGCTAGCTTCTAGGGTTTAGCCTCTCCGATCTCGCGGCAGATCTAATCTTGTACTACCCATATCATCAATATTAATCAAGCAGGATGTAGGGTTTTACCTCCATCAAGAGGGCCCGGACCTGGGTAAAACTTCGTGTCCCTTGCCTCCTGTTACCATCCGGCCTAGACGCACAGTTCGGGACCCCCTACTCGAGATCCGCCGGTTTTGACACCGACATTGGTGCTTTCATTGAGAGTTCCGTTGTGTGATCGACAAAAGGATCGATGGCTCGCCTGCAGATCAACTGCGACTTCGGCGTCTTCGTCACCAGTTCGACTGGTCACCTTGGTTCGACCAAGAATTGTGCCCCGTGTTCGGATCACCATGTTCAGACGAGGGCCTTCATCAAACATCAACTCCGATATCTATCAAGATCACGGAGGAATCATCTATGGAGCTCGGGGGCTCAACGCCAACATTGCCCTCAAGCGACCGTGCTTTTTTTTTGACAACGAACTCGTATCTGCCGCCAGCACCTCCTCGAGTATCGCTTTGACGATCGCTTTGGTGGAATTGTGCGGAATTGAGTCTATAACAACCCTGGAAAAATTCGTCGAGTTCCAATGAAGGAATCTCTGGCAATCCATGATATACCGGAGCCCTGTCAAATCTAGATGGGAATTTGGATGAGTTTAGGGCGTGGTGTCCAGCTTCTAGCTCGGACATCCTTTGGAAGATCCAACCGTTGATCGGCTGCGGAATTCCTATATCTACCACCTCTCAGAATTTCAGCTTGTTCCGACCGTCCAAACTCTGGGAACCTTTCTATTAGTGCATCACTTTTCGGATCTGTTTTCTACACGAAAACGAATCCGACCCGAGTTCATCTTTTTTATGAACGGGATTTCGGACATCCCTTTTGAAGGAATTTTTGTATGGGGTATTGTGTTTTGTTCCCGAACACATCCCACTAACTTTAAGATCTTTTGAACATGATCTTCAACATCATGCTGGTGTCAAACCAGTCCGGCAATATTACTCCACGGCTGCCGACCTGCGCTAGACACGTCGTCACTTTAGCCGAGCTCAACTTCTTCGGATCATCATCTCGGCAAGCCGAACAAGAGTCCGGCATCGC
>NW_021241283.1:0-1924 GCF_002162155.2 Triticum dicoccoides | reverse complement strand
GGAACTCCTCTGACATCCAGGATCTCATCCGGGACTCCGAACAACATTCGGGTTACTGCATATACATATCCCTACAACCCTAGCGTCATCGAACCTTAAGTGTGTAGTCCCTACGGGTTCGGGAGACATGTAGACATGACCGAGATCGCTCTCCGGTCAATAACCAACAGCGGGATCTAGATACCCATGTTGGCTGCCACATGCTCCTCGATGATCTCATCGGATGAACCACGATGTCGAGGGTTCAAGCAACCCCGTATACAATTCCCTTTGTCAATCGGTATGTTACTTGCCCGAGATTCGATCGTCGGTATCCCAATACCTCGTTCAATCTTGTTACCGGCAAGTCACTTTACTCGTACCGTAATGCATGATCCCGTGACCAGACACTTGGTCACTTTGAGCTCATAATGATGATGCATTACCGAGTGGGCCCAGTGATACCTCTCCGTCATACGGAGTGACAAATCCCAGTCTTGATCCGTGTCAACCCAACAGACACTTTCGGAGATACCCGTAGTCTACCTTTATAGTCACCCAGTTACGTTGTGACGTTTGGTATACCCAAAGCACTCCTACGGTATCCGGGAGTTACACGATCTCATGGTCTAAGAAAGGATACTTGACATTGGAAAAACTCTAGCAAACGAACTATACGATCTTATGCTATGTTTAGGATCGGGTCTTGTCCATCACATCATTCTCCTAATGATGTGATCTCGTTATCAATGACATCCAATGTCCATAGTCAGGAAACCATGACTATCTGTTGATCAACGAGCTAGTCAACTAGAGGCTTATTAGGGACATGTTGGTGTCTGTTATTCACACATGTATTACGATTTCCGGATAACACAATTATAGCATGAATAAAGACAATTATCATGAACAAGGAAATATAATAATAATGCTTTTATTATTGCCTCTAGGGCATATTTCCAACAATAGTTCCGGCGGCCGCGTTCCGAGGGCCGGGAACGTCGTCGCACCGCGCATGGACCTGGGGAACCTTGACCTCAACGCCGACTGCGGCGCCGCCTCGTACCCCGACATGACCATGTACATGCATATCCTCCAACGGGACAACGGCTCCGGTCAAGGTTTCCCCCCACAGAGGGCAAGATCAGATGGCTTGCCGCTGCGAGGTCGTACACCTCGCCAAGGTCTGTCCGTAGCGAGGGCACCAGGTGCTCGCGGCAAGGCCGTCGTGGTGTCGGGGGGAGGTGATGTTGCTGCCATGCGAGTTGCTGCACATCGTGGGGGTTCAAATGGCGCGGGCTGTAGCAGGCAGCCGCAGGTAGCGACGATTCCGGTGGATGATGATGACGGCATCGAAGAAGACGAAGATGAAGATGAGAACACGTTGAACCAGCATAGGAAGGTATACATTTTTCTTTGAAATTCTGCTCACACCATTTCTTTGAAACAGAGAGATTTAGGTTGTTTACTTATGCATATTTCTTTTAGAGGCCAAAAAGCAAGGCTGATTGGACAGACGAAAATACGTACATTTTGTGTGAGTTAGCTTGTGAGGAGATAGAGGATGGCAATTTTACTGCTAAAGTTTGGACCAGTCAGGGTTACAAAAATATGAAGGAGAAATATTATCAAAAGACAAAATTGTGGCATCCAGGAAGAACAAAATCCAGAACCTGAAGGGTGTGTACAATGATTGGGTATGGTTGCAACAACAAACCGGATGCGGCCGCGGCGAACATGGAGAAGTTACGGCAACTACAGCTTGGTGGGAGAGGGAGATCAAGGTACGACAACTAAAGCTTTTTCAATGACAAGTACATGAGCAATAGAGACATATGCTAATGTTGTACAAATACTATTTTGCAGAGTAGACCAAATCTCAAGAAATTTAGAAAGGGTAACCCTGAGTACATTGGACTGTTGCATGAGATATTTCATGAGGTTG
>NW_021241282.1:0-907 GCF_002162155.2 Triticum dicoccoides | reverse complement strand
ATACACTACTAGGAAAAGGCCTACTAATGGCGCACCTAATTTGGCCATTAATGGCGCATCAGTGGTGCGCCATTAGTGCCACGCCATTAGTATATTTTACTAATGGCGCACCTCTGGTGCGCCATTAGTATCTGGTATACTAATGGCACACCACTAGATGCGCCATTAGTATATACAACAGTGCGCCATTAGTATGCCTCCCAGGGGGCCTTGTATACCCAGGTGCTTTGGCATACTAATGGCGCACAACAGCAAGATGCGCCATTAGTAACTTCGGCATACTAATGGCGCACTGTCTAATGATGCGCCATTAGTATCCTTTGGCATACTAATGGCGCACCGTGGTGTGATGCACCATTAGTATGGATATTACTTTTTTTTATTTTTTTATTTTCTGTTTTTTGCACAGGTTACAAAATGTATAATTGGACAAAATATAGACAGCACACATCAACAACAGATTCATCGAATACAATAGAAGATTAGTCTCTGAATACAATTCATCATATTAGTCTCCGAATTGAAAAGACCGAACAAAGATAGAACATTATATTACAAGTCTCGAGACCGCGAGTAGCGAGTTTGTCTTCACATTACAAGTCGATATCGATCATCTAAACTACCATCACATAGAAGAGAGCTGCGGTCATCACGATGAGCATCATCACGATGAAACTCGTCTTCATCCGGTTCCTCCAACGCTCCCTCCCCTCTCCCGCTAGATAGCGGGCCTATCTAGATTCGGCCTCGGCCCTAGTGGTGTACCCTTTGTAACTGTTACCGCTGAATCGGTGAACCTGTCTCCGACACTCCTCCCAGTCGTCATAGACTCCGGGAACCTTAACCTTGTACACGACATACCTCGGCATCGCTATGCACTAGCCAAATGAAACGTTAGTACCAATTC
>NW_021241281.1:0-389 GCF_002162155.2 Triticum dicoccoides | reverse complement strand
GTACCGACAGTTTTGTTTCCTTCAACTGTTCAACATACTCTGGAGTTTATCCACATCTGTACAACTTCACTGTGATTAGAAATGCACTGGACCGGCTTAATAATGGAAAAGGACTTTACGTAACTTCATTGTTTTATACTCTTCAGTTTTAAATTCAATAGCATTTATGGTACTATCTTCGTCTTAAGGGCCTTCTTTATATGTCCCTGCAGATATTTTTTCTTGGAGGGAGACTTATTTTTGGGCCTGATGTGAGGTCCCTCATAGCCACAGTATGTTTAATTGTCATCCCAGTGATCATCTTTGCTGCCGTTGTTTCTCCGCAGCTTGCCCATGGGTACCAAAATCAAATTGGAGGTTGGGTGGCATCTGTATCTATCATATTTACA
>NW_021241280.1:0-1339 GCF_002162155.2 Triticum dicoccoides | reverse complement strand
ATAATGAGAGAAAAAAGGAAATCATGTCAATGATCCTGAAACAATAGCATAAGGCAAAAGAATAGGAGTATTTTAGCATAAGGCAATGATCCTGAAAACAGCGGGCAATCGAGCTGTCTAAGCCCAAACAATAGCAAATGTTGAGAACACATTTGCAACACAGAGACACGCATTGGTGATTTCGTGCGGACATGTCAAGAGCACAACACACACATGGGGTAGAGATGAACATGAGAAGAGAACATTACTACAGTAGAAAGCATGATGATATGTGGCAGCCTATATGATTGGAGCAGTAGCAACAAGGGAGCTGAATTACACGTCCTAACTAAACCCAGGACCAATGGCTCGGTTATGAGACAATTGACATGCAAGCCTAGCACATAGGCAAGCAGATTACTCTGAATTTCCTCTCCAACACATGTCTGAATCTGGCTGTTGCTATGTGTGGGCGTGTGTTGCGAAACTGAAACTATGAATTTCCTCTCGAATACAAGTCTGAATCTGGCCTACTATCATTCGTGTACCTCACCTCCCCCAAATCGATCTCTTAATTTGTAGTTGCAAAACTGAAAGTTAAGTGTTGGAATCAATCGAGCCAAGACAAAACAAGCATAGATAGGCTCACTTGTGTGACCAGCAGAAGAATCATCGCTACAAGAGCTCATTGTGTCTTGTTGAATCTCATACTCCCTCCGTCCCAAAATAAGTGGCTCAACTTTGTTCAAACTTTAGTACAAAGTTGAGTCACTTTTTTTGAGACGGAGGGAGTACTACACACGCGCGCACACGCACACGCACGGTTGCACTAGTGAAAAGAGGCAACACCTCCGGGTAATTGATGGCCGGGACATGAGAGAGAGCAGAGTGAGATACCTGGACGGGCTCCATGGCGTCCGCAGCGGCAGCGGGGTCCGAACAGCAACATTGCCAATTTAGTATCAACCTGAAGAATAATCTGCAGACTTGTTAGTTTTTTCTGAAAAAGGAAGTAAAAGTATGTGATTTTTGCAGTTTTGTCTAGCTCCGTCCGAATACAAGTTGCAGCAGCAAGCAAACACGGATAGATGGGCGTTGACAAGCAGAGCAGAGCATACCTTCCATGGCGACCTGGGAAGAAGCAGAGCCTCCTTGTATGCCTGCGCGCTTGATGCATCAGGGAGTGCAGCGGAGGACCTCCATGTCCATGGAGAAGACCGGAGTTGTTGGTGACCCTTCCATGGCGTCGTCCTGCTCCTCCTGGTAATGGTCATGGAGAGAGATGGGTGGGGGATGGGAATGGGATTCGCCTCTTTTCAATATTATCTTTCCTTTTCTTTTCTCTTGTCTTCAAAACTTA
>NW_021241279.1:0-1948 GCF_002162155.2 Triticum dicoccoides | reverse complement strand
GGCAGCGCGTTTTCCTTAAAATCACTACTACTATTCCTACCCTGCTGAGAGCAGTGTGGGAATTGTAGTAGAAGCGCGTTTTTTGCAAGGGCACTACTGCTACCACAATAGCTATAGCGCGTTTTGTGACCCAGCGCTACAGGTAAATAGCAGTAGCGTCTCTTTTTGACAAGCATTACTGCTAAGCTTCTGTGCATAAGGTTTTGCCTAGTAGTGCACCATCGTGTGATGAAATTGATCCCTATGCATCGGTCCTCGCTCGACACAGATGTTTGTCATCGTTTTCGCTGTTAGGTACAGTTGATGGGAAGTCTTTATATCATACGTTGTGATTCCAGAAGGCTTGTGGAGAGAGAAGATTCTTCGTACGTTGGGATCAATCCAATTACACCCAGTGCGCGTTGCTTCAAAAAGTGGGCCCATGAACGAATGGATACCAGCCGTGTCTCCTGCCTAAAATTCCTATCCTCTCACTCGTAAGCGTAAACCACCCATGTCATGTGGCCATGACCCTTTGAGCCAGCCACAATAGTCTTTTTCTGTTTTGGGGCTTGTTCCACTGTACTCCAGCATGACTTGTTGACTTGATCGGTTCCTGTACTTTTATGTTGGATGCTTAGTCGTTGGCTTTATAATATAAAGCGGGCGGAAATCCTTTTCCGGCGAATAGTCTTCCTGAGTCTTGGTAGATGGTCTGTAATTGTCCTTCGAATTATCCATGCTTATGGCCTTTGATGTTTGTTGCTCTCGAGGGGAGGAATGTTGAATCTTCCTGGTGGAATGATGAGACCAGGTTGGGAATGACGCTGACTGGAAGTGTTGCTTTCTACAAATGGTGGAAAAGAGGCCTCCATAATTTTTTTTCACATTTTCTTGGACTTTTTCTTGTTTCTCGCCGAGTTCGCGTGAATTTTCCTGACTTTTCGGCATTCCTCGGCTACTTTTGTTTTGTGAGTTCTCTGAATTTCTCGAGCATTTCTATAGTTCTCCACTATCTCCTCTGCAATTTTTCACCACGCTAGGATGGAGAGACAGAGAGAGGGCTCTCGCGCCCTGCTTGGCGACCCGGGGGGCGACCCGCCGGGGCCGGCCGCGGGCGCCTCAGAGAGCCTTGCCATCGGTGTTGCTCCCACCATAGATGTACCTCCACTGCCCCGGACCGCTGCTATTGCCGGCTCCGACCCTGGCGGCGCCCCTGTGCTCATCTCCGGTGGCAAGAGCCCGCGCACCCCGGTGTCGGCCGTCGTTCCCCGATCAGGTACCGCCTTCCATGCTCGTGTCCTGTCCTCCTTTCTCTCCGGGGTCCCTTTCGACCCTACGACCTACCCTGCCCTATCCGATCTGGGAGAGATCTGGGCCGTCGCCCCCTTCCCGGCGGCATGCTTCTCAGCGGCTGGGGTCGCCGATCTCCTTTCCTACTTCTTCTGCTCCCCTAGCGAGCATCTCACGGCTGCCCAGGTTAGCGATCTAGTCTTCTCCATCAGGGTTGCTAGCGTCGTCGTCGCCCGCTTCGTTCTCACCGTCAGCCCGGGGCTCATGACCGCCATCAACCTCTCCTTGCACGGGTCTCTGCGTGGGGCCCGGGCAGCGGCTGTTAGGGCGAAAGCGAGGAGCATTCATTCCGCGCCCAACCCCCGCCTCCCCGGTGTCAGTTCACGGCCCGGTCGGCGCGGCACGCCGAGCGGCTTAATGCCTATCTGGCGCCCCATCCCGTCCAGCTTTAACTGCATGGGCGTCCTGTCTCTCCCACCGGTCGACGTTTCGATCGCTGATTCGCGCCGTGCGCTGTGTGGGGCCGCCAGGGATCCTGCCCCCCTTTGCCTACGGGCGCGGTCTCCGCCCACTGCGACAAATCGAGCATCGCTAGCGTTTGTTCCCCGCGCATTGGCTCCGTTGAGGTTGACTACCTCGCGGCGCTGGGGCCCACCGAGTTTACTCCCTCCCCCCC
>NW_021241278.1:0-1734 GCF_002162155.2 Triticum dicoccoides | reverse complement strand
GAAACCTAAGTTGTCGTTTCTTAAAGGTTTGGGGCTGCGACGCTTATGTGAAAAAGTTTCAGGAGTAAGCTCGAACCCAAAGCGGATAAAATGCATCTTCATAGGACACCCAAAACAGTTGGGTATACCTCCTAATTCAGATCCGAAAGCAATATGGATTGTTTCTTGAATCGGGTCCTTTCTCGAGGAAAGGTTTCTCTCGAAAGAGTTGAGTGGGAGGATGGTGGAGACTTGATGAGGTTATTGAACCGTCTCTTCAACTAGTGTGTGGCAGGGCACAGGAAGTTGTTCCTGTGGCACCTACACCAATTGAAGTGGAAGCTTATGATATTGATCATGAAACTTCGGATCAAGTCACTCCCAAACCTCGTAGGACGACAAGGACACGTACTACTTCGGAGTGGTAAGGTGATCCTGTCTTGAAGGTCATGTTGCTAGACAACAATGAACCTACGAGCTATGGAGAAGCGATGGTGGGCCCGAATTCCGATAAATGGCTTGAGGCCATAAAATTCGAGAGAGGATCCATGTATGAAAACAAAGTGAAGACTTTGGCAGAACGGCTCGATGGTCGTAAGGAAAATGAGTACGGATGGATTTTAAAAGGAAGACAGACAATGATGGTAAGAATTACCATTAAGAAAGCTCGACTTGTCGTTAAGATGTTTTCCGACAAGTTCAAGGAGTTGACTACGATGAGATTTTCTCACTCGTAGCAATGCTAAGAGTCTGTTGGAATTATATTAGCGATTACTGCATTATTTATGAAATCTTGCAGATAGGATGTCAAAACATTGTTTCCTCGACGATTTTCTTGAGGAAAGGTTGTATGTGATACAACCAGGAAGGTTTTGTCAATCCCGAAAGATGCTAATAAGTATGCAAAGCTCCAGCAATCCTTCTAAGGACTGGAGTGAGCATCTCGGAGTTGGAATGTATGCTTTGATGATGATCAAAGATTTTGGGTTTGTACAAAGTTTATGAGAAACTTGTATTTCAAAAGAAGTGAGTGGGAGCACTATAGAATTTCTGATGAGTATATGTTGTTGACATATTATTGATCAGAAATGACGTAGAATTTCTGGAAAGCATATAGGGTTATTTTGAAAGTGTTTTTCAATGGAAAGCCTGGATTAAGCTACTTGAACATTGAGCATCAAGATCTATAAGGATAGATCAAAATGCTTAATAATACTTTCAAATGAGCACATACCTTGACATGATCTTGAAGGTGTTCAAGATGGACCAGTCAAAGAAGGAGTTTTTGCCTGAGTTGTAAGGTACGAAGTTAAGACTTAAAGCTCGACCACGGCAGAATAGAGAGAAAGGACGAAGGTCGTCCCCTATGCTTAAGACGTAGGTTCTTTAGTATGCTATGCTGTGTACCGCACCTGAAGTGTGCCTTGCCATGAGTCAGTCAAGGGGTACAAGAGTGATCCAAGAATGGCTCACAGGACAGCGGTCAAAGTTATCCTTAGTAACTAGTGGACTAAGGAATTTTCTCGATTATGGAGGTGGTAAAAGAGTTCGTCGTAAAGGTTACGACGATGCAAGCTTGACACCTATCCGGATAGCTCTGAGTAGAGAGACCGGATACATAAAATGGAGCAATAATTTAGAATAGCTCCAAGTAGAACAGTTATTTGGAATAGCTCCAAATAGAGCGTGGTAGCTACATCTAGGAGATGACATAGAGATTTGTAAAGCACACACGGATCTGAAAGGTTCAGACCC
>NW_021241277.1:0-1125 GCF_002162155.2 Triticum dicoccoides | reverse complement strand
GAAAGCTGTGCTGAAGCGGATGTTGGTGCCCATGGCCTTCTGAAAAGAATCCCAAAACTTGGAGGTAAAGATGCTGCCACGGTCTGAAGATATCACTTGAGGAATACCGTGCAGAGAGACAATGCGAGAGGTATAGAGTTCCGCCAATTGAGCTGCAGTGATTGACTCTTTGATAGGCAGAAAGTGAGCCACTTTGGTGAGCTTGTCGATGACGACGAATATAGCATCATTGCCACGCTTGGACTTTGGAAACCCAGTCACGAAGTCCATTTCAATGTGGTCAAACTTCCATTCTGGAATGGCAAGAGGTTGGAGGAGACCAGCTGGCCTTTGGTGTTCTGCCTTCACTCTTCTGCAGACATCACATTCATTCACGAATTGAGCGATCTCGCGCTTCATTCGAGTCCACCAATAAGTTTGCTTGAGGTCCTGATACATCTTCGTACTACCAGGGTGGATGGAGAGGAGAGAGTTGTGAGCCTCGTTCATGATCACCTTACGAATTTCACCTTTGGGCACAACAATTCGATCCTCGAAGAAGAGAGTGTCCTTGTCATCAAGTCGGTAGCACTTGTACTTGGACTGACTCTTTGCAATACCAAACTTCACCTTTTTCACCATAGCATCAAGAAGTTGGGCTTGGCGAATCTGGTCTTCTAAGGTAGGAGAGACTTGAAGGTTGGCGAGGAAACCTTGAGGAACAGCTTGCAGATTAAGTTTGCGGAAAGCTTCACAAAGCTCGGGTTGATAAGGCTTGAGAATCAGACTGTTGCAATATGCTTTTCTGCTCAAAGCGTCAGCAATCACATTAGCCTTGCCTGGAGTATACTCGATACTCGGATTGTACTCTTGAATCATTTCGACCCATCGAGTCTGCCTGAGGTTGAGATTAGGCTGAGTGAAGATGTACTTGAGACTCTTGTGATCAGTGAAAATATCCACTTTCCTTCCCAATAGAAGATGTCTCCAAGTCAACAAAGCGTGCACAACTGCCGCCAACTCGAGATCATGAGTGGGGTAGTTCTTCTCATTAGGTTTCAACTGGCGAGAGGTATAAGCAACAACTTTCTTCTCTTGCATCAGTACAACACCGAGACCTTGGAGAGAGGCATCACAAAAGACCTC
>NW_021241276.1:0-983 GCF_002162155.2 Triticum dicoccoides | reverse complement strand
GGGGGGGGGCGAGGGTGTTATAGACCTCTTAGTGCTTCCATGTACTATTCACGACGCGATATGTTCTTGTTATATCTAACTATGTTTTGATATATTTGAAATTTTATGAGACCGTAGATGTGTGTCGTTTCGATGTACTAGTTCTTTTTAATGCTAAAACCTTTTTAGTTGTGCTATCGCAAGTTATTTCACGGAAATGTGGGCGAGTGAAAGATAAACGAGTGAGGTAATAATACATGTTTCAAAGAAAGATAAACGAGTGAGGTAAGAAATGTGTGCACCACTGCAATTCATGTTGTCTTTCAACAAAAGTGGGCTGTACATTTTACCACACTGAGTAGTACTACAAAAATAACTAACTAGGCACACATACATCAATACAATCTTTCGATGCAGTATTCATCTCTGACCCACGGTTAGCGATTCTACCGGTAGGCGGTAGCAACCATGGAGATTAAGGTAAGAGGCCCTACTCCGCTTGGCAATGGCAGCTTCCAGTGGCCACTATGCGCCGGAAGTGGCATCGCTAGCACAATCAATCAGGTGGAATGTGGGCGGGCGCCTACCTGCAGGAGGGCGTCGGGGAGGAGCTGCCCAGCGAGGCGGGGCCGAGCTTCGATTGGGAGGAGAGACAGGCTGGGCGGCCTGCCATGAGCTGCGGGCCACCGGGACCGGGGACGCCGGATCTGGGCGGCGGCGGGGAAGACGAGGATGAAGGGGAGCGAGGGCAGAGAGCGTGTGGGAGGGGCAGGCTGCGTGTAATTTCGGGCCAGCTTCCGAATGCAGTTTCGGGAAGACACGTGGTTAATCTGTGAGACTGTGACTGCCCGAGGAAAAAAATGATCAATTTGTGTCGTCTGTGACATCTTTTCACCTCACAAAATTCATGTTCATCTTACTTATTACTTTTCTTCTATAAATTTCATGTGCTCTTTACAAATACTACCTCCG
Source organism: Triticum dicoccoides (assembly GCF_002162155.2). Taxonomy (NCBI): domain Eukaryota; kingdom Viridiplantae; phylum Streptophyta; class Magnoliopsida; order Poales; family Poaceae; genus Triticum; species Triticum dicoccoides. The sequence goes on along the minus strand of NW_021241276.1, from coordinate 32 downwards.
TCCGGGTTTATTAGGCCCCTCTTATTTTGGGC
>NW_021241275.1:0-482 GCF_002162155.2 Triticum dicoccoides | reverse complement strand
GGAGGTCGTCGATCACTGCCGTGTCGCCGAAGTAGCTCCCCGGCATGGACGGGTGCGGCGGGCCCTGGCCCCTGACGACCCGCACCGCTGTCTGCCCCGGCCCGCCGATGATGTCGTGCATGTAGAAGTGTAGGTGCACGAGGCGGCAACGGGCGGCGGAGGACGGCACGGCCATGAGTTGAACGACGGCAACCTAGAGGAGTAGGAGCAGGCGGGGCCTTGAAGTGGAAGTAGCCATTGTTGTGATGGGTTGGAGAAAGCCGAGATCGCACGAAAAAGCGTTGCAGAGGCCGGTATTCAGGTCGCTCTGAATCCAACCCGTCCAACTAGCTCGAGGATGCGTGCCGTAAGATGTTTTGCGATTTACTGCCTCGCCTGAATGGCTGTATATCATCGTATTTAAAAGAAAGCCCATGTGTGGTGGGACATGTTGCAGAAGCAGTATTTAGTGCGAATATGGCTATACTTAACCGATTGCACGC
>NW_021241274.1:0-389 GCF_002162155.2 Triticum dicoccoides | reverse complement strand
GTTGTACCTCAGGGTTATGTTATGGATGAAGAAACCACTAGAGACTTTCTTGCTTGCAATGATAGATATGATCTTAAGAAACTATTAGCTAAGCTGAAAGAAAAGTCTTTGAATGCTAGAATGTAATATAATCCTACGTTTGCTACTTCACCTATCCGTGTTACTGATGAGGATTATGAATTCTCTGTCAATCCTGAGTTGATTACTTTGGTTGAATCTGGTCCTTTCTATGGTTAGGAATCTAAAACTGTTGTGGCACATCTTACTAAATTGAATGATATAGCCACCCTATTTACTCGTGAGGAAAAAATTCGCTATTACTATATTCTTAAATTGTTTCCTTTCTCGTTAAAGGGTGATGCCAAGATATGGTTTAATTCTCTTGCTCC
>NW_021241273.1:0-2921 GCF_002162155.2 Triticum dicoccoides | reverse complement strand
AGGGGGAAAGTAGTAGAGACTGGATAGCCACCCGGTCTCTTGGTTGAAAAGGGAAATAAAGGGAGAAGGCAGTACAAACTGGATAAGGAACAGATCTATTATTGGTTGAAAAAAGGATAGAAAGTGGCGGCTGGTGGGCAAGTCAACAGTGTATGTCCAGGATTAGATTTGCTGCCCTCACATAGTAAAAGGTCTCCAGAATTAGATTTGCTGCCCTCAGAGAGTATGAACAAACTCGACATCACCATTTTATGCCTCCTTGTAGGTACATTGTGCTGATGCGTCCATTGTTGTAGGTCCTTATACCAACTTTTTGCTATTGTTAATGTAAGGGCGCATGTAAAATGAAGCGATCACACTGTTACCTTAAGGACATGTCTAACCAGTGTTATTGCTAATCTAATGCCTCAAGTGATATGATGCAAGTAAACTGTGTTACAAATGGTACTCCTGTTGTTTTCCCTAGTATGATAAGTAAGTTGCTTATTTACGCTGCTGAGTGTCCTAGTGTCCCCATGGTCCCATGCCCTTAAACCAACTCTTTAGCTGTTGTTGATCTACTGTATCTGGTAAACAAACAATGCCACCATTAAAGTAATCCCATATTTAACGAATGTCATTGTTGATCATAATGCTTCTGGTAACATGAAGCATTGCTAGCGTTTTAAAATTTCTACTGTCATTGTGTGATTGCCATGAACATAATCAAGATGCTTCTTTTTCATTTCGTTTATGTTTCGTATCTTGTTGTTGACCAGGAACTGTTTTCTTTCTATATTTTTGTGCAGATAGGGATATCCATTTCACCTTGTTGCTATTGTGACCTTTTGGTGAACTGCACAAAACACTTTTTTGGAATGAGTGTCTTGTGCAGTTCAACTCAAATGTCAAGTGGGCAATGTCTCTCAATTTTGGTGGAACTGCACAAAATGGTGACTGGAGTTTCCAAAATCTCCGTCAAATTCTGCTGGTAATCTTGTGCAGCATTTTATTAGCCTTTGTAAGATGAGCCGTCACTGTCACCATAATGGCACTTTATTTTAGTGGAACTGCACAAAAGGATAAGTAAATTATAGTTGCATCTTACATGAGCAGGAAAACCAACCTTAATGTTGCTCATTTTAGTGCAACTACTAAAGAAGAACCTGCCAGCTCACGAGAGCAAGTACTTCTTGCTAGCTAAATGATGCAATCTTTGCTTCATTTCAGGTGAACTACAGAAAAAGGCGCATGAATTAAATCATGGAGCCGCAGGTTGACCCCATCCGAGTGGAATTGCGGCTTCACCAGATCGAGTCATGGCGGCATAGGGCCCCTCACACCGGTCAGTACTGTCATTTGTCAACATGATTGTGCTTTCTCATACTGTGCTAACATTGTATTTTTTAAATAAAGCTATTCTATCACAACCTTTTCTCGTTTTGGAAATAAAGTTCGCTTCAACTAGTGCCACTATTATAGTAATTATGCTCTTTCTTATCTATGCAAACATGAATACTCAATTACAGATGTTGTGATGGTCAAGAGCATTCGCCAAGTTCTTCGGTTGTATGACACGGCTAGCCAAGATGGATTTAATCCCCATATTCACTTTATCAAAAGGCTCTAATGGGTTGGTTCTGAATCTTGCAAGCTGGGAATCAATGAGATGTGTAGGCATCTTTGTTGTACTTATTATTTGAATCTTATTTGTTGGTTCTGAATCTTCCAAGCTGGGAATCAATGAGATGTGTAGGCATCTTTGTTGTACTTATTATTTGAATCTTATTTTTTGGTTCTGAATCTTGCAAGCTGGGAAACACGGCATGATGATGCAGAGGACATCAACCATAACAAACTGTCCAAACTTGGTATATTGTCTGTGTCAAAGTGTGGCAAACGTGTTGATCGTGTGCGTCCTGAGAATAATAATTCTAATTTTTCTGCATGTTGATCCTATGGCACTGATAGAATGAGCCAATGCATTGCTTGTTTTAAGAATAAATTTTAATTAAAGGTAATTAAATTTAAGTAAAGTGACCACTAACACTTGTTACTACAGTACCAGTACGACCCGCTCGTGAACCAACGTGTGGCCAGAATAGGTTTCTTAATGGAGGCGTTTGAATGCGCCGAGGGTGCATGTTCTGCTAGGCGTGCAGCGGGCGAGGGAGGGTAGTAACTATTGTCGCCTGTACACACTCAGTTTACTGTTGAATCCAGTTCCCCAAGAGCTAAAAAATGAACTGCTGCCTCCGCCTACCCACTCGTTCACTTGAAGAGACTCCAATGGCGATCTGAGGGGTGAGCCTATTGGATATGGACTTCAGCAAGGAGTTCACCTTTGAGTTCTCCGTTCAGTTCCATGGTTGTACCAAGTTGAATGTGATGTACACCAACGATCCGGACTCGGTGAAGCTCTGCCTCAACGAGTTCAAGCAGTACCTACAGGACGAGAAACAAGAAGGTCGCAGGACTAGACCTTGTGCCCATCCATTCGTCTCCTGAGAGGGACCAACGGATCGCCGTCGCCCAGGTATGCGCGCGGGATGAGGTTCTCGTCTACCACTATTGTAGGGCCATCAGAGGTTCTGGAGCATTCGCCTGTTTCATCGGTAGCACCGACTGCACCTTTGCTATGCTGGAGAGAAGGAAGAACGCGACGATTCGGCCATCTGGTGCAACAAGCTTGTCAACATCGAGAAGCAATACAAGAACATCGATAACGGGCAGTAGAAGGACTCCATGGTTGACCTCGCCGAGACCATCATCGACCCTTGCTACACCAACATGAAAGAATACAATGATACCATGGACCTGAACACGTGGGAGGTACCTCTGAATCTAGCCTACATAACCTATGCGGCCAAGGACGCACACGCATGCTACGACATGTACATGCGGATCTTAGACATGAGGGTGTGTCTGCTTCCCGTAACTGG
>NW_021241272.1:0-387 GCF_002162155.2 Triticum dicoccoides | reverse complement strand
CACTGGTATAATTTTTGCTCCCGCTGCAGTAGCACTCCATTTTGGAACGGAGGGAGTACATGTATAATTTGGAACTTCTCAGCCTACCACTTCAGATTATCACGTACTATGTCACTGGTAACCAATTCATTGAAACAACAGAATAGAGGTGGGCTTCCAATCATCTCTATTTTACTGATGTCAATCTCTTCCCTATTATTCATAGGTATACATGTAATCCATATTTCTAATATTCCCATTTGAAGATCAAATTAAATGTTTAGAATCACATGTGTTGCTTTGTAATGCATGATGCCCAATCAATCAATTTGCTAACTTTCTTTTGAATTTTGTATCCTTCCACATGATATTTTATGTTGAACCGTATAAACCCAATGACTATTTTCC
>NW_021241271.1:0-1261 GCF_002162155.2 Triticum dicoccoides | reverse complement strand
GTGCACGCCAACTAAATTACCAGGTACTTTCGTTTCTTGGTAATGATTCTAATGTTCATGAGAATATGATGCTGCCTAAATTGGATACATTTGTTTTGCTTACAAATGAAGGGCCTAGCTTGGAGAAGGATGAACATTGGAGCAAGAACAAGCATGGAGATGATGGCATGCGCAAGGGGAACAAGAACGGAGTTACAAGTGATGATTTCAGGACTTTGAAGCCACCATAATGGGTGCATGAAGCCTTGGACGAAATATACAAGATGCCACTTCATAAATTTCGTCCCGAGGATATTTTAGGTGCTGCGTCACCTTATTATTGGGCCAGGCCCATGTAATTTCGAAATACATAAGTATAGGCTATTTTTAGAGTCCGTATGTGTGGGGAAACAAGAGATAGGGTTGATTTCGGACCCCTCCACCAAGGGCCACGAAATTCCCCCCCTCTTCCTCCATATATACAGCCCTTAGGGCATCGTTTAGACTTTGGGTTTTGTTTAGATTAAAAGTTCGCCATAGCTGCAACTTCGCGTACTTCGTTTGTGTTCAACGACCAGACAAAGGCGTCACAGAACCCCACCTTGATCAATAAAGCTTTCATCTTATATTCGCAATATCTAGATTGCAATCTCAGTTTCTTGCTTGTTCTTCGTTTGCCCGCAGGAAACAGACCCTCGTGGTCAGGTTGATCGTGCTCCGGCGTGGTCAATAACCTCTCGGAGTTGGTTTAGCGATTGCTAAGGCGCGACGTCCTCGCACGTTCGTAGTCGGATCGTCAAAGTCGACTTCCACCAAAGCGATATCCATCATCTCATCGAAAGACGGGACACCTTTGCCTCTATCAGGATATATCTATGGACTTTGTTTTAGGTTTACCTCGAACAAAGAAGGGGAGGGATAGCATATTTGTTGTCGTGGATAGATTCTCGAAAATGGCACACTTTATACCATGTCATAAAAGCGATGATGCTGTTAATGTTGCTGATTTGTTCTTTCGTGAAATTATTCGCTTGCATGGTGTGCCAAATACTATTGTTTCAGATCGTGATACTAAATTTCTTAGCCACTTTTGGAGATGTTTATGGGCTAAGTTGGGGACTAAACTGCTTTTTAGTACTACTTGTCACCCCCAAACTGATGGACAAACTGAAGTAGTCAATAGAACGTTGTCTACTATGCTTAGGGCTGTTTTGAAGAATAATAAGAAAATGTGGGAGGAATGCTTGCCTCATATTGAATTTGCTTATAATCGTTCATTGCA
>NW_021241270.1:0-800 GCF_002162155.2 Triticum dicoccoides | reverse complement strand
TGGAGCGGTCATTCAGGGAAGAGTTGGCGGCTTAATTTTCTGGAGGGTTCAAGATGAACAAGCTCGTTTCTTCGTTAGGTCTAGATCATGTTTGAGGTGCTAGCGTTCTGATAGGATTAGAGTAGTGCATTCGTATGTAAACTGATGATACCCTCGGTAAACATATGTGTTCTTTTGGTATGTAAACCGATGATAACTTGATCTTTGGATGAAGCACTTCTTTCGTTTTTAATGGATGTGTTCTTCTGTTTTTGCCAACATGATCATGCATCGGCAATTGTTTTTTGTTTCGCTGGTTCTGAGCTTCATCCATCAAAGTTTCAATGGAATCTCTGTGCATTTTTCCCGTCAAAACATTTTTCCTGAAAATAATATGTGAATGCTACATTGTCACACTTAAATTGCTGGAAGCTCACAGAAAATAGATACAACCTTCTGTTAGATTTTTCGCAGAGCCAAAATATATATTTTACCTGGAAATTAGCTACGTCCCTACAATATTTTTGCTGGAAGCATAATGTAAATAAGCTTCATTTCCCAACTTTTGCTGCATAGCCAAATCAACACTTTAAATCATTCAAGGCTTTTCCTTTTCAAACTTGTTATCTTGCTTCACCCATGTTTAAAAAAGCTTCAACCATGGTTTTAAAAAGCTTCAACCATGTTTCCTAAAAGCTGCAACCATATTTTCAAAAAGATTCAACCATATTTTTTCAAAAGCTTCAACCATGATTACTACAAGCTTCAACCATGTTTACAGAAGCTTCAACCATGTTTTTAAAAAGCTGCAACCATGCTTT
>NW_021241269.1:0-1229 GCF_002162155.2 Triticum dicoccoides | reverse complement strand
AAAGCATATGTTGTTTAAATTCTGTGCAGGATTTGCAGAATTATGAATTATATAAATGCTTTAGTCCAAGCTCATCACTGAAATTGGTGTCTCAAAAGGGTTATCAGTTATTGATTTTCTCAAGGGCTATAGGCTACCGGGTTACAAAAATTCTGGCTTACAATGAATGCGCATTAAGTCGTCATCGTCACTTGGGGGCTAATGCAAAGTCATTTTTTGCTCAACTTATTGAAGACCCGACTCATCACATTCTAAATGAGTTGGCCCTTGGGGGCTACCAATTGCTCCTGTCGGAAATTCAAGGTACACAAGCCTTAATCCATTATATTGAAAGATCCATTATTCAGTTGGTAGAGTACAAAGCTCTTAACCTTGTGGACGTGGGTTCAAGCCCCATGGTGGAGATTACATCATTTGATAGTATTATCAATGAATCATATAGAAAGTCCCAAATCAGTAATATCTTATTGAGCCGGCCCTTGGGGGCTACATGTTGTTGCTCAAGTTTACATGATCATATTTACAAAGTCCCTCCTCATTATTGCATAATGACCCGGCCCTTGGGGGCTACACTGGTTGAAGTTTTCATGAGCATAAAGCAATTACAAGTCCCAGGTTGCTGCAAGCATGACAACCCGGCACTTGGGGGCTACATGTGTGGAATATTCAGTTTATATGATTGAGATGAATAAACCGGATTTCTTCAAGGTTGCAACATTTATTGGAGCAAGTCTTAAACCATCACTTTGTTCTGCTCAAGACTTGGGGGCTACAGGTAATATGGATATAAGGGAGAAAAATCTTCAAATTATCAGTTTTGAGCAAATCAGGAGGATCAATTACATAAACCGGTGTCAACAACAATTATGACCCGACATCGTTTGTTTTATAATCCGGCAGTTTTTGGTAATGATAAACCGGCAAGTTTTACGTCTTCAAGCCGGCTGAATGTCAGATGAGTATTTGAAGACCAAAATTATTTAACCCGGCGCCTTGGAAGCCGACTCAAGTGGATTATTCTTCACAATATTTTTCTGTGAGAAACCAACATCAGCAAATTGAGTATGAAGCTAGCTTATTTGACCCGGATTTTCTAGATGAAGGAAATGACAATTGGACTTAAGGATAATCAGATCCCGTCTCAGGAGAGTATTTAACCCAGAGCACAAGGAATTAAGGATGATCAGGTGCCGGCGTACAAGAATTTTTAACCTGGAACACAATCTGTC
>NW_021241268.1:0-405 GCF_002162155.2 Triticum dicoccoides | reverse complement strand
GGTCTAGGACCAGTGCGGCGGATCCGCAATGACGGATGCTAGTGGGGTGGTTCCGGCGATTGAAGGTGATTGGGCAAGCAGACCACGGGTTGAACTTTGGGGCGACGGGCTCCATCGCATAGATGTTCCTTAGTGCACGCTTCTGCTCCCTGTTGGGAATGTGGGTTGCGTATATCATGTTCACCATCTTCACTTGTGGGGGAAACCCCTTCTGTCCTCCTGTGTTAGGCGGCCGGGGCTCCTCCTCGTCGTCCCTATGCAGCCCCTTGTCCTTGTTTTCGGCATTTAACTTGATGGCCTGCTTGAACACCCAGCATTCTCTATTGGTGTGATTGGCTGGCTTGTCGGGGGTGCCATGGATTTGACACGAGCGGTCTAGTATGCGATCTAGACTGGACGGAGCCG
>NW_021241267.1:0-697 GCF_002162155.2 Triticum dicoccoides | reverse complement strand
TGTCACACCCTAGCTAGTCATGCATTAGAGTGTTGCATCATGTTTTCTCTTTCATCAGAAACTTGAAATGGGGATCTGTGAAACCCTCAGAATCATTTTTTAAAATGACCCAAATAAAAATTTCTCCAAAAGGGTCCAAGAAAATGCTCATGTTGCTCTCTGAAAATATTGGACAGAGATAAAAATCAAACCAATATTTTTAAGAGCTCATAGGTATTTATTTTGGGCATTTGGAATTAATGCATAAATATTTGCATTGGAAATATATTAGTTATATATATTAATATATGTCCAAAAACTATGCCACCTGTTGGGGAGCTCTGGAATAATATATCTAGCTCCTGCAAAAATTGGCATGAGGTAATAAAATGATTTAATATTTTATTTAAATCAAAACAAATGTCAGAAATTAGAAAACAGAAATAAATAAAAGAGGGAAACCTTACCTGGGCCTCTTACCTGGCGCCCCTGGCCCAGCAAGCCAGCCCAGCCCACCATCGCCGTCGTCCTCCTGGCGCCAGTCGGCCAGGCGTGTGGCCGGCGCGCGCGCACGGGCGGAGCGCCACGCCACCAGCTCGCCTGCCTGCCTACCCCGCCAGCGCGACGCCGCGACGGTTCTTCTCGGTGCCGCCCCGATCCCCTGGCCTTATCCCCCCCCCCTCTCTCCCGTGCTTCTCCCCCTGCTCTCTCTCTCACC
>NW_021241266.1:0-1466 GCF_002162155.2 Triticum dicoccoides | reverse complement strand
TGGTGGTGCGCCATTAGTAACCTGGGACCCCAACAAGATATTTTGGACAGCCCCACACCTACCCACTCACTTTCCCCACTTCATTCCCTCCACCTCCTTCTCCAAGCTTTCGGCCATCTCCTCCTCCTCACCTCATTTCCACCATAGATTCATCAAAATTAAGTGGTGAAATTACCTTTTTTTTGATAGGTAAGTAAGGGGAAAGCTATCTTCATGATGTAGATCTACTTTTTTTCTCCCTAGCTCGCTCCGACAACGTGCACATGCACTTTTTGTGGCCTAGCTAGATCTATGTATGTTTGTGGTGTTGCATGTGTTTGTGGTGTTGCATATATGTTTGTGTTTGAAGGTACCGGTATTTGAAATGCGATAGTTGCCAATATTTTGTCGGAATGTTTTGATTCATTTCCGTTTCGGCAAGAATTTTGGCACTATGCATTCTTTTTGGTCCTATTTTTAGGGAAGGTCATGCCAAATTTTTTCTTGGTTCTAAAATATCGTTTTGCTCTACCCCGTAGGCGGCCATGGTCTGCACGATGACTGAAGGCATCGTGAATAGGTTTTTGAGCTCCGCGAAGGCCGAGATGCTTCAAAAGAATGAGACAGAGATAAGATGTCCGTGTCGAAGATGCAAGCTGAAGAGCCTTATTGCGGACCCGGATTCCGGGCAGGTGCGGGACCACCTGCTCTTGCATGGTTTCATGGATGGCTATCGGTGGCAAGGTGATGAAGATGACTATGAAGTCGTCCATGGGGGCCGGGCAAGAAATGAGGAAGGGCAGCAAGACAAGTACCACCGCAGCGAGGGCGAGCGAGAAGACGAAGAATCTCCAGGACATGATCACGACGGTGATGTTGTACACAGTCATCATGTAGAAGATGTCGTACATGATGATGAGGAAGATCAAGATGAAGGGCATGATCATGAAGATGAAGATGCCGGAGCAGACGACGATGGAGGCTGGGTGCAGGACCCTCATATTCAAGAGCTGCTTCTCAAGCAGACGGATAACGCAAGAGCTGCCGCCCAAGAGAAAGCCAAGCTGGATCAACTAGAGATAGACGCGGTTACTCCATTGTATGAAGGATGCAGGCCCGAGGATACCCGCCTGAAAGTAATGCTCATGGCTCTGGAGATGAAGGTAGAACACAAAATGATCGACGCATGCTTCGACGAGAACATGTCATTCTGGCACTTACGTCTTCCCAAGGGGAACAAGTGCCCGACCAGTTTCGAGGAGGCGAAGAAAATCGTGTGTCCTCTGGATTTACCGCATGTGAAATACCATGTGTGCATGAACAATTGTATCATTTATCGGGACGAGCACGCGGAGTCTACCATATGTCCGGTGTGCGGCGTCACTCGATACAAGAAGAGGAAGAAAGCTCCTCGAAAATCGGTGTGGTACTTTCCGATCACTCCTCGTCTGCAGCGGTATTTCGCGGACCCTAAGGTAGCAAAGCTC
>NW_021241265.1:0-385 GCF_002162155.2 Triticum dicoccoides | reverse complement strand
GCATGGTACACGACCCTCCTTCGAGTAAACAACCGCTACACGCGTCAAATTATCACGTGGCCTGCCTTTCCGTACAGAAATGAACTCTACCATGTACCCGCGTGGGTGTGGCCAGGAACGAGACGTGAGTACGTGTGTTATGCGTGCACCTCTTCTTTACATGCAGGTACATACGTACGTGGCTGGGTGTGAGAGAGATGGTTTGTGCGAAACAGAGGCAATGTGTCGATGATATGTCTAACAAAAAAATGTAACATATGCAAAGTGTGTGAAATAGAGTCATGGATATATCATATATAGAGGGAGCGATCCAAGAGAAGAGAGTGGAGGGATCATCAGGGCGAGATATCGATATAATCAAAAACAAGGATGAAGTGTGTGGGTG
>NW_021241264.1:0-750 GCF_002162155.2 Triticum dicoccoides | reverse complement strand
TATTCCTTCCTTGGAACCAAAATATACAATTCAGAAAATGGAAAAAAATATCATCCATCAATTTTCACTAATACTCATTTCCTGAAGCATGATATATGTAATTTCTTTGACAATAATATTCACTCATATGTAGAATAATGCTAAGTAACTGTATGGCACTATAAATTCAATATTTTAAAAGTAGAAACCAATCCAAATATTGCCATTTTTCTTTACACAAATTAAATAATATTTTTCATTAGTTTTTTTAGAAAGTAATATTATGTCATTAGTAAATTGTATAAAAGTTCTAGCCCGCGCATCGAGCGGGCCACTCTACTAGTTGTCATAAACAATAAATGAACCAAATAGTTATAAAAGATAATATACACCACATCCGAATCATAGCCAGGACGAGGGCCGACGGGGGCGGATACCAAAACCATCGCACTATATAATAACAAGCAATAATAAAAGTAAGAAAATTAGACAAGTATCTATCTAAAGTAAGAATTTTTTTTCCTTTCAGAGGAAGATAAGAGGCTCACCATAGTGGTGCAGGCGCCGAGATCGACGCGGGCGATCGACGGAGGTGAAGACGGGGACGGGACGTGACGGACCGCTAAACCTATTCAAATCTCGGGGGAAATGGAGCTTGGAGGTCGAGCTTTGAGAGGAGAAAGCTTAACTAGCGTGGCTTGGGCATTTCATCGAACACCTCGTTTGCATAGGAGGTGAGCTAGAGCACCCAAATGCCCTCTCCTCGCCAGC
>NW_021241263.1:0-577 GCF_002162155.2 Triticum dicoccoides | reverse complement strand
ACACACACACACTACACACACACACTACACACACACACACACATTATTAGTTTGTTTTTTAAAATTTTTCTGTTTTTTAGTTATAGAAATGTTAGGAAATTATTCTGTTTTTTAGTTATATAAATATTAGAAACGTTAGTTATATAGAAATGTTATAAATGTTTTCTGTTTTTTAGTTATAGAAATATTTATAGAAATGTTAGCAATTTTTCTGTTTTTTAGTTATATAAATATTAGAATTGTTATAGAAATGTTAGTTATATAATCAGGAAATTTTAGAATTAGTTTTAGTTAGATGACTTAGATTAATGTCAAATTGTTAGAATTTGCATATATATAGAATTTTCATTATCACAATCCAATAATTTAAAAATTGTTACTTTTTGCGGGCATATAGTATTTGTTCTCGACGATATGCCCGGCCCGCATCCTCGTCGTCGACCCGTTCACGACGACATCCTGCTTCAGAGGACCCATGTCCGGGACTGGGCTCCGCCGGGCTGGCACTGGGAGGTGCTACCTGGAGGGGCGCGCCGCTTGGTGAGGAACCCGTCCTCGGGTCCCGTCGTCGACCCTG
>NW_021241262.1:0-1575 GCF_002162155.2 Triticum dicoccoides | reverse complement strand
CGCCAACTGCCAAAAACCCGTCTATGCAATTCCTAGTTATTGTGTGTACAAAAATGCGGTGAAGCTAGTCATGTTTCTTTAAGCGGAGGCCATGGTCCCACAAAATTTCCCAAGATGGTATGGTTCTTTCCCTCGGAGTGAGTTTTCATGCACCATAGTTAGTTTTTAAAAAAGGGTTTTATTTCACGATTACGGTGTTACTGTTCAGAGGCAAAAGTTGCTGAATAAAGGGGGGGCCTTGACCTAATCACACAGTCGTAGTGCACTCTACGCGTCAATATTTTCTCAAACAATCTGCCACACTATTTTGTTCACGATGTAATGTTTGAGGAATAAACTCCCTACCCTTCATTGTTGCCTAGATCTCCTCCACAAGATGACCGTATGCGGATCGAGAGAGACTATCAAAGATAAAACTGCAATTACCTCCGAGGTAAGGATGGAGGAGAAGGCGCTGTTGTTGGCACTGCCTCTCGCAACATTCTACATTCTCTAGCTGCCTCTCACAGCTTACGCATGAACAAGGAAGACACAAGAAATTTTTGTGGCCGCAGCCTCGCACCACTGGCCTTTTGTCTTTCTATTTCTCTTGTCTAAAGTGTATAAACATGCTGTACATTCTTAAATAGCACGCATGCACGTAGGTTCTAGCCGCCCCACTCGGCCAAAACACCACGTACGAGCGCGTCCGGCTAAATGCTCCCTAGAATATCTTCATTATCGAGTACCACGTACCTAGCTATGCAATTATACCCCCAAAAAAATAGCTATGCAACTATAATCCACGAAAGACATCTTCAATGGCAACTCGTACATTTTCTCCCGCATCCGTCCGCGGACATGATGCGGTAGGCCACCATCCAACACTAGCCACATACATTTGGACAACAACTCAAACTAATCGGACGAAATTCGATGAAACACGACTAGATTTCATATAAACACGGCTGTATTTCATATAAACATGACAGATTTCATCTAAACATGACGTATTTCATTACATTTACATCAACTAAGCGGAGGTCGTCCGGCTAGGTCTAAATGGTTTCCGGCGCCCATTCCCCGTATTTGGCCATGACCGAAGAGAACTGATGTTTTGCCTTTTCCAGCTCCGCATCGGCAATCTCCAGCTCTACCTCTGTAACCTCCGCCTCCGGAGCCACGAGAAGCGAAGTTTTCCACCTCCCCGTTGACGCCAAGCGGCTAATCGGTCGATGATGTTCAACCCACCAAGCTTGGCGTCGACGGGAGGGGACGATCGGTGGCCTTCCCGGGATCAGAGCAGCGTTGACCTACCGTGCACTACTCTTCCTCGTTGCCGGTGGCGCTCGCGGATGAGCCGGCTTCGTGGGCGTCACGGCGCGGCGCGGACTTGGCGATGTCCACCTCCTCGTTGCTGGTCTCGCGGAACGCCACCTCGCTGGCCTCGTCATCGTATTCCTTGTCAGCGGCCGCCACCTCCGCCACCCGCTGCCGATACGGCCAACGAGCGAGGCTGATCTTGTGAGCGGAGCAGTAGGATTCCAGCAGCACCTCCTGCTCTTCCATGGCCGTGTCCAGCGCAAACGCGCTGCC
>NW_021241261.1:0-1811 GCF_002162155.2 Triticum dicoccoides | reverse complement strand
GTAGTGTCCTTCCTATTTTTCAAAATTTCAAGTTAGCTTTATCAGATTTGGAATAATTGGTTTATCATTTATTATTAATAAAAAATCGGAAATATAGTTGCTATTAAGTTACCGTGCGTAAATTACCCCTATAAAATTGAAGAAATGATAAAAAAGGAAATCATATTTTTCGTATGGGACATCCAATTCGACTTCCCATAAGGAAACAGGCTCGACATCGAATTCGACTTCCGAATTCCGATACACAACTGTATTCCTTCCCCGGCTCTCACAAGAGACAGCAGCGGCAGGGGCCTCTGCATACATTAACATCGACATTGCCTCTCTCGATCTCTCGTCCCGGTAATCAGGGCTTGACCGTAGCCCTTTCCTTGGCTCTCGCCGCGAATCCACAGAGAACGAGCGAAACCAACGTGCGCGGCGATGGGGGCTACGGCATTTGACGAGCAGAAGGACGCGGCGACGTCGGCCGATGACGAAGCTTTTACGAGGCCCAGCGGCTTCGCCTCCTTCGCCGACAAGCTCCGAGGCGACCTGGACAAGATCGCGGCGGACGCGATCGACAAGGACGTCCTGCATGCCCTCGCGGAGCTCAGCGAGGCCGTCGGCAAGATGGCAACAACGGTGGCCGGGGCCGGCGAGCACGTCTTGTACCACTTGAACTCTGTAGCCACGGGCGACCTCACCCTCGAGATCGACGAGACCATCGAGTTGATCGGAGTGGCGGCCGCGGCAGGCGAAGCAGACTGGGTGATGGAGACCACGCGGTTGCTCATGGAGAGCATCGAGGACATCACCCGCCACCTCACGGAGGCCATCGAGGAAGAGAAAGCAGCGACGGGCGTGGCCTGCGGCGATGCTTCCTTGGATGCTCAGGTTCAGCAGAAGATGTACGAGGAGCAAGAGGAGGCCTTCATGGACGAACTCGACTACCGCGACATGGTCTTGGATGTTGACAAGGCCTTGGATGATTTGCGTCTGGAAGCGGCCGGCTGCAGCGGCGGTGACCGTGCACCAACGACAGGGTTTCTTGGTCGATATGATTTTTTCACACTGCAAGATTTCTTGAAGTTGGTTGATTGATCGGTGACGCTTTGTATCAGAGATGCATATTGGATCTGATCTGCTGCCTTTGGAAGGGATGTAGCAGTAGGCTAGCTAGCTAGTAGCAGAGGTACCCCATGTACGTGTACGTCCATGTAAGGGCGGGATCAGACAAACTCATGTGTAAGATTTTCTAAGCTCGACGACCAAATTAAGTGCATACACTGGTGCACATTTCTTGCTACATCTACTCGTTTTTGGAAAATTTGTTGTGATATATTTCCAAATTAGTACAAAGTTGAGTCACTTAATTTGGGACGGAGGAAGTATTTCGTTAAGATTGAAACATAAATAGTGGGATTAATAAAATGAGAACAGAAAATATATAGATGACAATTTACTGTATGTGATTATTATATAGTAGTGGTTGTCAAATACGGGTTTAAAAAGGCAGAGTTTCATTAAATACAAGTACCATAATAGTTTTCTCAATTGCATGTTGAGGTACATCTTTTTCATATGTGTTGCATGTTGAGATGACATGCTAAGAGAAATTTATTACAAGAAGGATCGTCTATCTAATTATATCATCTTCACCAATTCTCTTATTAAAGAGCCATTCCTTGTATGCATTTGAAATCAGTGTTTTATGGCTGGCTTTTTTTTTCCAACAAAGGGCGGGTTTTATTGTCTTAAGATGAAGCATCAAGGGAATATAGAAACACAATGAATGCACACATGATCTCTACATGATTAGGATGCACACC
>NW_021241260.1:0-391 GCF_002162155.2 Triticum dicoccoides | reverse complement strand
GGTGAGGCTGACTATGGTATGCCGAACACGGCGCCTATACTCAGGTGTCATCTCCGGCGCAGGGTCTTGTCACTTCACTGTGAGGAGCAGCACGTAATAATTTGACCAATGGGTAGTACAGTGCTAGTACTCCTAGGAGTTCTACATTGGTAGTACTACTACTAGTACTAGTAGCACCACCGTCTGGATTTAGGAGTACTACCACGTCCATCTGGACTTTAGTATTTGACTAGCAATATCTAGTAATGCATGTCACAAAAAATGTACTACTCCCTCTGTAAATAAATACATGGTGTTTTATTCCTATCGGCGAGAGAACTTAATGTTTTCTTGCTAACTAGAGTCTTAATAGGATTACATGCAATGAACTAAACACTGCATGTCATGTTTG
>NW_021241259.1:0-1580 GCF_002162155.2 Triticum dicoccoides | reverse complement strand
GAATGCACCTATAAAATTTACCATTGTATTGGGTGTGTTGGGGACACAAGAGACTCTTTATTATTTGGTTGCAGGGTTGCTTGAGAGAGACCATCTTCATCCTACGCCTCCCACAGATGGATAAACCTTAGGTCATCCACTTGAGGGAAATTTGCTACTGTCCTACAAACCTCTGCACTTGGAGGCCCAACAACGTCTACAAGAAGAAGGTTGTGTAGTAGACATCAAGCTCTTTTCTGGCGCCGTTGCCGGGGAGGCTAGGTAAGCGGCACTCACACCCCGTCAACTAAGCTCTTTTCTGGCGCCCGGGGAGGTGAGTGCTTGAAGGTATATCTTTAGATCTTGCAATCGAATCTTTTTGTTTCTTGTTTTATCACTAGTTTAGTTTTAAAAGAAAATTACAAAAAAATGGATTTGAGTTTGTCTCATACGCTTCATCTTTTTAATATCTTCCGTGAGTATGATGAAAAGGAAAATTGTGCTCATGTGCTAGAAGAAGAATTACATAGAATGCTTGGCATGAAATATGTGAATGATGAGAATGATTGCAATGTTGTTAGTATGAATTCCTTGAATATACATGATGCTAATGATATGCAAAGCCACAAGCTTGGGGATGCTATGTTTGATGAAGATGATATTTTTTGTCCCCCAAGTTTTGATGAGCAAATTTATTATGGTGAAAGCATGCCTCCTATTTATGATGATTATATTGATGAAAGTGGGTTTGGAAGAGTGTCAACTTTAGGAAGTGGTGATCCCACTATTTTGGAGGATGTTGAATCTTATTGTGATGAACATGAAAGTGGATTTGGAAGAGTGTCAACTTTATTTAGTGATGATTCCACTATTTCGGAAGAGGTTCCAATTGATTATGAGAACAAAGTTGATATCTATGATGATTATTGTGATGACTTGTATGCTATTAGGAATAATGATAACCATGAAACTTGTCATCATGATTTTAGTTTTCAATTGGATTATTCCTCACATGATAATTATTTTGTTGAGTTTGCTCCCACTACTATTCATGAGAAGAATTTTGCTTATGGGGAGAATAGTAAATTTTCTATGCTTGTAGATCATGAAAAGAATGCTTTAGGTGCTGGTTATATTGTTTAATTCATTCATGATGCTACTGAAAATTATTATGACGTAGGAACATATGCTTGTAGGAATTGCAATAATGTCAAGTTTCCTCTCTATGTGCTTCAAGTTTTGAACTTATGCTTGTTTTGCCTTCCTATGCTAGTTGATTCTTGTTCCCATAAGTTGTTTGCTCACAAAATCCCTATGCATAGGAAGTGGGTTAGGCTTAAATGTGCTATACATATGCTTCATGATGCTCCCGTTATGTTTCAATTCTTATCTTTTATGTGAGCATCATTGTCATCATCATGCCTAGCTAGAAAGGCATTAAAGAAAAGCGCTTGTTGGGAGACAACCAAATATTTATCCTTACTATTTTTGTGTGTTCACATGATTATGCTACTTTAGGAATCATGTTTTATAGATATTGTTTCAATAAAGTGCCAAGTAAGACCTTTAGGATAGCTTACGGTGATAAGTTGAGTTGATCC
>NW_021241258.1:0-639 GCF_002162155.2 Triticum dicoccoides | reverse complement strand
CCGTTATGCTGTCCGAGTCATCCCAGGTTTCCAAAGAGTCTGACGCATTTGCAAAATCCTTTTCCTCTGGTTTCAATGTCTTTTAGGCCAGGTTAATCACACAAATTAGTGAGTTGAGGTACTTTATTGTCTCGACATATATGTTGGACTAATTATTATGACCCTAGGTGTTTTAGGGAGTCACCTAGTAATCTAGCAACGTTTTGTGTTCCCAGTGTGAAGATTCTGGCCTTTATTATCGAAAGCATCCTGTGATGCCATTTAGTTAGTAGGCATTCTATTCCTGGGTTTTGAACCCGAGATTCACTCTACTTACTTCATGTTGATAGTGTTGCTAGTTCCTTTAGGATATTAGTAACCTTTGCGATAGTCCTCGAGGTCCGTGGTATATCGTTCTTCCAAATACCATGAACTACTTATGGCAGAAGTTCCTCGTTGAACTGAAATATCACAACAGGATTATTCTTGATGAGTTCTCCATGCTATATTGTGACTCTGCCAGCTCAACCTTTCTGCATGGGTTATCCGAAAGAATTATGTTGAACTTTGTTCGGCATACCAACCCATGTATCCACAACTCAGAAAGTTATATGTTCCTTTGAGTTGTCCCTCTTTAGTTGTCTACTGACCTTCGTCTAT
>NW_021241257.1:0-469 GCF_002162155.2 Triticum dicoccoides | reverse complement strand
GAATTGGCCCGCAGTGCGAAGTCGCCGAACACGAAGATCTGTCCGGGGATAAAAGTCTCACCCTGGACCGCGTTGTTGATGATTGAAGGAGCCATCGCTTTGCAGCGACGACACAGAGCAACTCTCAATGAAAGCACCAATGTCGGTGTCAAAATCAGCGGATCTCGGGTAGGGGGTCCCGATCTGTGCGTCTAAGGCTAATGGTAACAGGAGGCAAGGGACACGATGTTTTACCCAGGTTCGGGCCCTCTTGATGGAGGTAAAACCCTACTTCCTGCTTGATTGATATTGATGATATGAGTGTTACAAGAGTTGATCTACCATGAGATCGTAGAGGCTAAACCCTAGAAGCTAGCCTATGATGATTATGATTCTGTCTCTAAGGACTAAACCCTCCGGTTTATATAGACACCGGAGAGGGCTAGGGTTTACATGGAGTCGGTTACAAAGAAGGAAATATAATATCCGG
>NW_021241256.1:0-2156 GCF_002162155.2 Triticum dicoccoides | reverse complement strand
TTTTTTCTTTTAAGCCGGAAATTTCCTGACGACCTTTAAATATTCGTCAAAAAAACAGTAGCCTCCGGGGCCGGGCTATTTTTTCTTCCAATGACCCGGAGTTCTTGAATCTGCCTTAAACTGGCAATCATTTACTGAGTCATGTCATCATAGCCCCCTAGTCTCGAGGCGACTTGAGGAGTTGGCTTGAGATTCTTCATAATTAACCGTGATATAGACCGGTTTGAATCCTGCATGGGACAACTTGCAAACCGGAGTAATTGCCCTTGTATAGAAAAAGCAATATATAATATAAAAATATACTAGATGGATTTCACCTAGTGCCTCAGGTCGGCAATTATGACCGCGGAGTTGATGATCACCATGGTGAAACTGGAATCAATTACGGCCGAGTCAGCCGGGGGTTCTGACAGATCTGTCGGCCGTGGCGTTTTAAACTGGTGTGGACGGGAGAGTCGACCGCGGCATTGTAAACCGGTGCGGTCGCGAGAGACGGCCACGATGTTGCAAGCCGGTGCAGCCGTGAGAGACGTCCACGACGTTGTAAGCTGGTGCGGGAGTCCGTTGAGTAACGATGACCACCTGTGCCAAAAAATGTTGGCGTGCCTCCATCTCTGCGGTATAATATCACTTTTTGTCATAAATAATTGCCCTGCATAAACAATATTGCAAACCAAGGCAAAGATAAACTTGTTTTTTGACAAAAACAACATGTGCTAATAAATCAAACTTGGATGTATAGCACCTGATTTGTTTGGATGATGGATGATCCGTTTATCGCGACAGAGGTGGCTCAGGCAGACCAGCGACTCATTATAGTTCTGACAACTCAGGCAGACTGGGGACTTAATATAACCCCAGCGGCTCAAAGCGGCAAGGGAGGCTCAACGTGGCTCTGGCGGGTTGACGTAGCAGCGAGACGGAGGCATCACCAGGGCGGCGGCTCATAAACTGCAGTGGCAGCGCGGTTGAGGCGGCGGAGGCGGCAATCTTGAACAGCTTGAAACGGCCGCGAATCGACCCGAGGGCAGGCGGCGGTTCAACGTGTGACGTTTTAACGCGGGACGGCTCAAGAAACTTCTTCAGTCCCAGTGACACGGGTCGCAGGGTCCCGGCGACTCAAAGAGGCTATACGGGTCATGGCAGAGGCGGCTCACACCGCAACGGCGGGTTGATGTAGGTTAAGCTACACGGGCGGCGACTTGCGCATGACGAGCGCTAGTGCAAAAATAATATTTGCTCACGCCATTTTTGTAACACCTTTTTGTAAGGAATAATGGTCCTGCGAACAAAAAATACCATAGACCAAGTAATTATTCTTTGATAAAAACAATATATATTAAGAAAAATAAACTTTAGATGAATATCACCTGATTTTGAGGGGTCATGGTGTACACGTTTTTGCTGCGTTCTGTCATTTGATTTTTGATGTGATGGCTTGTCCCTTGTGACCATGTGAGAGCTTTCTTGGAGGTCTCGCTGGCACTATACTCTCAACTGGGATATGGAAGTTTGTGCAAACAAAGCACTTTAACTTGAGTAGACGGCTTGGATGTGAGTGCACTTCTGCCTTCGTCTGTACTATTGTGTGTAGCACTTTGTTTCTTGGATTTAACTGATCTCCACATCAGGAAAAAGTAGCAGCAGCAGTAGCTTGTTGCCTCGGGACACGAAGTCTAGGAACCGCGGACGTGTTTCCATGGGAAGCTTGGAACTGATGGTCTGCGAGGCATACAGCCCGGGCAAATTTGACAATTTTGATCTTGGGACGAAATCAATTCACGGAATGAACTGCCCGTGAAACTATTTCACAGCACTGACCCTTTTGTGTAGCGCCCGCCACGCAGGTGCCACACCCTACGGTGCAACGCCCAGCTCTGGGGCGTTGCACGCCTGTCCACCGTGGCAGCCCTTGGGCCCGCACCCAGTAGTGCAGCGCCTCCAAGCTAGGCGCCACACATGTAATGTGCAGCGCCCGGCCCGTAGGCGCTGCACTGTTCTTCCCATCCCTATAAGCATTCAAACAACACAACGTAACATTGCTTCCATGAGTACTAATTTAAGGATTAACACGGAATACAAACCCTAATATATATATATATATATATATATATATATATATATATATATATATATATATATATATATATATATAT
>NW_021241255.1:0-1185 GCF_002162155.2 Triticum dicoccoides | reverse complement strand
AGAGATACCTCTCCGTCATACGGAGTGACAAATCCCAGTCTCGATTCGTGCCAACCCAACAGACACTTTCGGAGATACCCGTAGTGCACCTTTATAGTCACCCAGTTACGTTGTGACATTTGGCACACCCAAAGCACTCCTACGGTATCCGGGAGTTGCACAATCTCATGGTCTAAGGAAATGATACTTGACATTTGGAAAAGCTCTAGCTAAACAAGCTACACGGTCTTTGAGCTATGCTTAGGATTGGGTCTTGTCCGTCACATCATTCTCCTAATGATGTGATCCCGTTATCAATGACATCCAATGTCCATAGTCAGGAAACCATGACTATCTGTTGATCAACGAGCTAGTCAACTAGAGGCTCACTAGGGACATGTTGTGGTCTATGTATTCACACGTGTATTACGATTTCCGGATAATACAATTATAGCATGAATAACATACAATTATCAAGAACAAAGAAATATAATAATAACCATTTTATTATTGCCTCTAGGGCATATTTCCAACAGTCTCCCACTTGCACCAGAGTTCAATAATCTAGTTACATTGTGATGAATCGAACACCCATGGAATTCTGGTGTTGATCATGTTTTGCCCTAGGGAGAGGTTTAGTCAACGGATCTGCCACATTCATGTCCATATGTACTTTACAAATACCTATGTCTCCATCTTGAACATTTTCATGAATGGAGTTGAAGCGACACTTGATGTGCCTGGTCTTCTTGTGAAACCTGGGCTCCTTGGCAAGTGCAATAGCTCCAGTGTTGTCACAGAAGAGTTTGATCGGCCCCGACGCATTGGGTATGACTCCTAGGTCGGTGATGAACTCCTTCACCCAGATTGCTTCATGTGCTGCCTCCGAGGCTGCCATGTACTCCGCTTCACATGTAGATCCCGCCACAACGCTTTGCTTGCAACTTCACCAGCTTACTGCCCCACCATTCAAAATATACACGTATCCGATTTGTGACTTAGAGTCATCCAGATCTGTGTCGAAGCTAGCGTCGATGTAACCCTTTACGACGAGCTCTTCGTCACCTCCATAAACGAGAAACATGTCCTTTCTCCTTTTGAGGTACTTCAGGATATTCTTGACCGCTGTCCAGTGTTCCTTGCCGGGATTACTTTGGTACCTTCCTACCAAACTTACGGCAAGGTTTACATCAGGTCTGGTACACA
>NW_021241254.1:0-8745 GCF_002162155.2 Triticum dicoccoides | reverse complement strand
ATTCGAAATTACATGGGCCTGGCCCAATAATAAGGTGACGCAGCACCTAAAATAGCCTCGGGACGAAATTTATGAAGTGGCATCTTGTATATTTCGTCCAAGGCTTCATGCACCCATTATGGTGGCTTCAAAGTCCTGAAATCATCACTTGTAACTCCGTTCTTGTTCCCCTTGCGCATGCCATCATCTCCATGCTTGTTCTTGCTCCAATGTTCATCCTTCTCCAAGCTAGGCCCTTCATTTGTAAGCAAAACAAATGTATCCAATTTAGGCAGCATCATATTCTCATGAACATTAGAATCATTACCAAGAAATGAAAGTACCTGGTAATTTAGTTGGCGTGCACGAGCTCTAGTAATTGGTCCAGTATGTATAGCAGCAGGGGCTGTGGGTGTAACAATTGTATTGATGTCCTCATCACGAATTTGAAGGTGATTCCAATTGGGTTGGAAAGTGCACGAAATCTAGTTTCCAACAAAAAAAGAATCACCCAATTCGGAGTCCGTTCAAAAAACTTGTGTGCGTTTTGAGTCAGGTATGTCTGTGCAGTCCGAATCTGAATCCAGAACGTGAGAGACTTGGACTCTATCATCTCTTGGGCCAAAAGTGACGTGAGAGAACTTTTTGGACAGCAAATAAACATCTCTTTCTTCCTTATCTTCATATGTGGATTGTACAAATGTCCCATACACCTGCAATTAGACAAAACACAAAAGTGTGTGAAGTATTTTTGTTCTGGATAACATAAATAGATTATTGAATAGTTTGCACTAGAAATCACCTGACAAATATGCATATATGCAATATTTTTGGTCATATCCAAGGTAGTCATGTCCTCATCATCCACCCCTTCTTGAAAATAAAGCCGTCCTCGGCGTTGGTTAATCTGAAATGTGGATAACAAACGAGACAAGGTGTACATGTTGTATATGTATATGTCATCCATTTTTACTTCCCTTGATTATTGCATATATGACACATGAATAGATGAGTAACTTGCATAGTTCATAAAATCTAAAGCCAAAAAATTAGCACAAGAAGTAGAAGGCATGAAAATATTGCAACTCAGTTTGCACATATAAGTGAAGCTCTTATTCATTTCAAAAGATTGACAATGTTCATCATTAAACCATCCCAACATTGGTGAATAAACCTTACTTGCATCAAATTTACATGCTACAACATGCTTAAATAAGCAAACATGCAATAAGTCATTCAACACAGAATCATCACCAAGATTAGAGGTCATATCAAAATGATTAAACATTGGTTCTTTTGCATCAATAGTTAATTCAATGGGTGCACTCAAAATTGTTGGTATTTCAGTTGTTTGATCACATGGCAAAGTCAAATTATCAACGTAGTCCTCTAAAATAGGTGGTGTGATCAAAGTAGTGGGTAGCTCATCAGATGGTGCATTCAAATTGACAAGGCATTCATCATTCTCATGTAGAGATGGAAGATTAGTACCTTTGTCATTACCTCTTATGATCAACTCAGATGATGTAGCCACTCTCGAGGGCGATGTGTCACATGGTGGAGGTGATGTAGTCCTGACAACAACGGATGTGGTTGTCATAGTATGCCTAGTAGTTGAAGGAACAATCATATCAAATCTTGGAATGTGCACCACGCGCTTGTTCTCCTCGTGGCCAACACGTCGTTTTATTTCATGTTCAGCTTTGCAAGCAAGATGAAACAAATGGTCCATAGGATAACACTCTTCATGAATTAGTATCTCTTGAATATCACGGTTTAATCCTCCCCAAAATCTATCCATAAAATCATCTTCACTTTCTTCTAAAGAGGAATGCAACAAGGTAGTTTGTAAATCATCATAATATTTTGTTACAGTTTCACTACCTTGTTTTAAGTGTTGCAACTTCTTAATCATGTCACGAGTATAATAAGCAGGGACGAAAGTATGTCGCATGGCAAGTTTCAAATCATCCCAAGTAGTAGGTATATAATCAGGGTGTAATCGACAATATTCACTCCACCAAACCAAAGCATAACCAGTGAAAGAACCAACCGCAACCTTAACCTTTTTATGTTCATTGAAATTATGGGAAGCAAATATATTTTTTATGTCGAACTCCCATTCAATATATAAAGCAGGTTTAAAACGGCCATTAAATGGTGGTATAGATACATTAACCTGATCATGTGCATTTGGATGTTTGTGCACCTCTCGTGACAGTTGTGGTATTTGCAAAGGTGGTGGCACGTCTCCCGCGATCGACAAAGCCCATGAATTGACTCTGGATCCTGTCATGATTAGTAGAACAAGAAACAAAACCCGAAAATAATGTTCCTATAACTACTAGGATGTGGTGGTAAAACGCTCACAGTAAAGCAAATATCAATGTCTTACAAGTTCTTACCATGCAGCAGGCGGTGATCGGCAACCAGCGGTGTCAAGTAACTCCGAATATTGAGTAAAGCGATTGCCAGGGGAGCGTACGTATACACGGTGTAGAAATATGTGGAGCTGGGTTGGCTATATATGGTAGCAAAAGATTAGCAATAATCAATTCAAAGATGCAATGTTGAATAAACGCTCAACGACGGTACTGTGCTGGTCCTAGGCTAGACCGAACTAGAGACGCGAGCCTAGAACACTAATGAGGTCACGTCGTAGCACAACCAGCATCAATGAAGGATACAAAGTAGCTCTGGACAGCAAGATATAAGTGAAGATCAAAACGGCAGTAAAGATAATGATGTGAAACAACAGCCAAGCTGTTTTACTGAACAGTGCACAAAACAGATTCCAATCCGAATTCAGGTACGAGATTGATTCTAGATAGATCCAATTTTTTTTCTTCTCTCTTTTTTTTCTCACGCTTTTTTTTTTCTTTTTCTTCTCCCTCTTTTTCTTTTTTTTTCTTTCCTTTTTTCTCTCTTTTTTTTTCTTTATCTTCTTTTTCTTTCTTTCCAAGACAAACTAGATAAGATGCAGATTCGATCAGGCGAAGATGTGAATGACCTCAACTATGATTATGACAATGAACAGTGCGTAGCATGTGGTGGAAATTAATAGATGGGATGGTGGACAGCGGAAGGGATAATGATGCAGCGGCGGCGTGACTAATGTGAACAGAACTCGAAACTCTAAAGGAACTAGACGCTAAGACCAGCAACTGACACGACGATGCAACCGATAATTCAACTATGCAAGCAATGAATAGAAAATTGCAAAGGCTCAGACTGGCTTGGATAAAGGATGAACAGATCTAACTTTTTTTGTGTGGCTTTTTCTTGGACAATAGGTAAGAAAATAAATCTAATCTAGGAAAACTGGAAATTCTCACCGAGCAACTTGAAAACTGATACCACTTGATAGAGGCGGGGGTGTCCCGATCTTTCGATGAGATGATAACTATCGATTTGGTGGAGACGACTTTGACGATCCGACTACAAACGTGCACGACGTTGCGCCTTAGCAATCGCTAAACCAACTCCGAGAGGTTATTGACCACGCTGGAGCACGATCAACCTGACCACGAAGGTCTATTCCTGCAAGCAATCGAAGAACGAGCAAGAATATGATAAAGCAATCTGAATATTGCGAATATATATGAAGTATTGATAATGGTGGGGATCCGGAAGCGGTCTTGGTCTGGTCGTTGGACACAAACGAAGTACACGAAGTTGCAATGGCTAACTTTTAACTAAACAAATCCCAAGGAAAAGCTACTAGATGGATCTACTTATATAGGAGCAAGGGGTGGCGGCCAAGGAGGTGGGAGGACGTCCCAAGGCAGCCTAAAACTAAATCTAGGTCGTACAAGGCCAATGGGCCCAAGTGGAGGTGATGTAACACCTTTGGACTTGTAGTTTGACTCGGATTCTGCTGCAGCATCAGATTGTTTCGTCCACAACTCAACGCTCCGGACGAATTTGAAGGTGATTCCAATTGGGTTGGAAAGTGCACGAAATCTAGTTTCCAACAAAAAAAGAATCACCCAAGTCGGAGTCCGTATGAAAAACTTGTGTGCGTTTTGAGTCAGGTGTGTCTGTGCAGTCCGAATCTGAATCCAGAACGTGAGAGACCTGGACTCTATCTTCTCTTGGGCCAAAAGTGACGTGAGAGAACTTTTTGGACAGCAAATAAACATCTCTTTCTTCCTTATCTTCATATGTGGATTGTACAAATGTCCCATACACCTGCAATTAGACAAAACACAAAAGTGTGTGAAGTATTTTTGTTCTGGATAACATAAATAGATTATTGAATATTTTGCACTAGAAATCACCTGACAAATATGCATATATGCAATATTTTTGGTCATATCCAAGGTAGTCATGTCCTCATCATTGAATGTGATGCTAGTGGAATTGGATTAGGAGGTGTGTTATTACAAGATGGCAAACCTGTTGCATACTTTTCTGAAAAATTGAGTGGGCCTAGTCTGAATTATTCTACTTATGATAAAGAATTATATGCTCTTGTTCGGACTTTAGAAACATGGCAACATTATTTATGGCCCAAAGAATTTGTTATACATTCTGATCATGAATCTTTGAAACATATTAAAAGTCAAGCTAAACTGAATCGTAGACATGCTAAATGGGTTGAATTCATTGAGACTTTCCCTTATGTCATTAAACACAAGAAGGGAAAAGCAAATGTTATTGCTGATGCATTGTCTCGTCGCTATACTATGCTTTCACAACTTGACTTCAAAATATTTGGTTTGGAGACCATCAAAGATCAATATGTGCATGATGCTGATTTTAAAGATGTAATGCAGAATTGTAAAGAAGGAAGAATGTGGAACAAGTTTGTTGTTAACGATGGATTTGTGTTTCGTGCTAACAAGCTATGCATTCCAGCTAGCTCCGTTCGTCTTTTGTTGTTGCAGGAGGCGCATGGAGGAGGATTAATGGGACACTTTGGCGTGAAGAACACGGAGGACGTACTTGCTACACATTTCTTTTGGCCAAAGATGAGACGGGATGTTGAGCGTTTTATTGCTCGCTGCACTACATGTCAAAAAGCTAAGTCACGACTCAATCCTCATGGTTTATATATGCCTTTGCCTGTACCTAGTGTTCCTTGGGAGGATATATCTATGGACTTTGTTTTAGGTTTACCTCGAACAAAGAAGGGGAGGGATAGCATATTTGTTGTCGTGGATAGATTCTCGAAAATGGCACACTTTATACCATGTCATAAAAGTGATGATGCTGTTAATGTTGCTGATTTGTTCTTTCATGAAATTATTCGCTTGCATGGTGTGCCAAATACTATTGTTTCAGATCGTGATACTAAATTTCTTAGCCACTTTTGGAGATGTTTATGGGCTAAGTTGGGGACTAAACTG
Source organism: Triticum dicoccoides (assembly GCF_002162155.2). Taxonomy (NCBI): domain Eukaryota; kingdom Viridiplantae; phylum Streptophyta; class Magnoliopsida; order Poales; family Poaceae; genus Triticum; species Triticum dicoccoides. Next base: position 3,415 of record NW_021241254.1, on the reverse strand, counting down.
CTTTTTAGTACTACTTGTCACCCCCAAACTGATGGACAAACTGAAGTAGTCAATAGAACGTTGTCTACTATGCTTAGGGCTGTTTTGAAGAATAATAAGAAAATGTGGGAGGAATGCTTGCCTCATATTGAATTTGCTTATAATCATTCATTGCATTCTACTACTAAGATGTGCCCTTTTGAAGTTGTGTATGGTTTCCTACCTCGTGCACCTATTGATTTGTTGCCTCTTCCATCTTCGGAGAAGGTTAATTTTTATGCTAAACAACGTGCTGAATTGATTTTAAAAATGCACGAGTTAACTAAGGAAAACATTGAGCGCATGAATTCTAAATATAAACTTGCTGGAGATAAGGGTAGAAAACATGTTGTGTTTGCACCTGGAGATCTTGTTTGGTTACATTTGCGTAAGGATAGATTTCCTGATTTGCGCAAATCAAAGTTAATGCCACGTGCTGATGGTCCCTTTAAGGTGTTAGAGAAAATAAATGATAATGCATATAAACTTGAGCTGCCTGCAGATTTTGGGGTTAGTCCCACTTTTAACATTGCAGATTTGAAGCCTTATTTGGGTGAGGAAGATGAACTTCCGTCGAGGACGACTTCATTTCAAGAAGGGGAGGATGATGAGGACATCAATACAATTGTTACACCCACAGCCCCTGCTGCTATACATACTGGACCAATTACTAGAGCCCGTGCACGCCAACTAAATTACCAGGTACTTTCGTTTCTTGGTAATGATTCTAATGTTTATGAGAATATGATGCTGCCTAAATTGGATACATTTGTTTTGCTTACAAATGAAGGGCCTAGCTTGGAGAAGGATGAACATTGGAGCAAGAACAAGCATGGAGATGATGGCATGCGCAAGGGGAACAAGAACGGAGTTACAAGTGATGATTTCAGGACTTTGAAGCCACCATAATGGGTGCATGAAGCCTTGGACGAAATATACAAGATGCCACTTCATAAATTTCGTCCCGAGGCTATTTTAGGTGCTGCGTCACCTTATTATTGGGCCAGGCCCATGTAATTTCGAAATACATCAGTATAGGCTATTTTTAGAGTCCGTATGTGTGGGGAAACAAGAGATAGGGTTGATTTCGGACCCCTCCACCAAGGGCCACGAAATTCCCCCCTCTTCCTCCATATATACAGCCCTTAGGGCATCGTTTAGACTTTGGGTTTTGTTTAGATTAAAAGTTCGCCATAGCTGCAACTTCGCGTACTTCTTTTGTGTTCAACGACCAGACAAAGGCGTCACAGAACCCCACCTTGATCAATAAAGCTTTCATCTTATATTCGCAATATCCAGATTACAATCTCAGTTTCTTGCTTGTTCTTCGTTTGCTCGCAGGAAACAGACCCTCGTGGTCAGGTTGATCGTGCTCCGGCATGGTCAATAACCTCTCGGAGTTGGTTTAGCGATTGCTAAGGCGCGACGTCCTCGCACGTTCGTAGTCGGATCGTCAAAGTCGACTGCCACCAAAGCGAAATCCACCATCTCATCGAAAGACGGGACACCTTTGCCTCTATCAATGCGCCTCCTGCAACAACAAAAGACGAACGGAGCTAGCTGGAATGCATAGCTTGTTAGCACGAAACACAAATCCATCGTTAACGACAAACTTGTTCCACATTCTTCCTTCTTTACAATTCTGCATTACATCTTTAAAATCAGCATCATGCACATATTGATCTTTGATGGTCTCCAAACCAAATATTTTGAAGTCAAGTTGTGAAAGCATAGTATAGCGACGAGACAATGCATCAGCAATAACATTTTCTTTTCCCTTCTTGTGTTTAATGACATAAGGGAAAGTCTCAATGAATTCAACCCATTTAGCATGTCTACGATTCAGTTTAGCTTGACTTTTAATATGTTTCAAAGATTCATGATCAGAATGTATAACAAATTCTTTGGGCCATAAATAATGTTGCCATGTTTCTAAAGTCCGAACAAGAGCATATAATTCTTTATCATAAGTAGAATAATTCAGACTAGGCCCACTCAATTTTTCAGAAAAGTATGCAACAGGTTTGCCATTTGTAATAACACACCTCCTAATCCAATTCCACTAGCATCACATTCAAGCTCAAAAGTCTTATTAAAATCAGGAAGTTGGAGTAAAGGAGCATGTGTCAACTTATCTTTCAATACCGTGAAGGCTTCTTCCTGTGCAGTACCCCAAAGAAAAGGCACATCTTTCTTTGTAAGCTCATTGAGAGGTGCAGCAATGGTGTTGAAATCTCTCACAAAACGCCTATAGAATCCAGCGAGGCCAAGAAAACTCCTCACTTGTGTGACCGTTTTGGGCTGCGGCCAACTCTCAATAGCTTCAATCTTGGCTTTATCAACTTCAATTCCCTGTGGAGTAACAACATAGCCAAGAAAAGATACTCGGTCGGTGCAAAAGGTGCACTTCCCAAGGTTACCAAACAAACGTGCATCACGTAGAGCAATAAAAACAACACGTAAATGTTCCAAATGTTCTTCCAAAGATCTGCTATAAATCAATATGTCATCAAAGTAAACTACCACAAATCGTCCAATGAAAGCACGTAAAACTTCGTTCAGTAATCTCATGAAAGTACTAGGTGCATTAGTTAACCCAAAAGGCATGACTAACCACTCATATAATCCAAACTTAGTTTTAAATGCTGTTTTCCATTCATCTCCCAATTTCATACGAATTTGATGGTAGCCACTACGCAAATCAACTTTGGAGAATATTGTAGAGCCACTCAATTCATCAAGCATATCAACTAGCCTAGGAATAGGATGATGATAACGAATAGTAATATTATTAATGCCTCTACAATCAACACACATACGTGATGTACCATCCTTTTTCGGCACTAGAATAATAGGAACAGCACAAGGACTAAGGGATTCGCGTATATAACCTTTGTCGAGAAGCTCTTGTACTTGACGCATAATCTCCTTCGTCTCCTCTAGTGATAGAGTCAGGGTGTCCCGATCTTTCGATGAGATGATAACTATCGATTTGGTGGAGACGACTTTGACGATCCGACTACAAACGTGCACGACGTTGCGCCTTAGCAATCGCTAAACCAACTCCGAGAGGTTATTGACCACGCCGGAGCACAATCAACCTGACCACGAAGGTCTATTCCTGCAAGCAATCGAAGAACAAGCAAGAATATGATAAAAGCAATCTGAATATTGCGAGTATATATGAAGTATTGATAAAGGTGGGGATCCGTAAGCGGTCTTGGTCTGGTCGTTGGACACAAACGAAGTACACGAAGTTGCAATGGCTAACTTTTAACTAAACAAATCCCAAGGAAAAGCTACTAGATGGATCTACTTATATAGGAGCAAGGGGTGGCGGCCAAGGAGGTGGGAGGACGTCCCAAGGCAGCCTAAAACTAAATCTAGGTCGTACAAG
>NW_021241253.1:0-404 GCF_002162155.2 Triticum dicoccoides | reverse complement strand
ATGCTGCTTTGCTCAATACGGTTTCTGTCTATTTCCATTTTTTGAAGAGTCTCCTCATAAATGAGGTTTAGTCCGCTGCCGCCGTCCAAAATTAGTGAGCACTTTAGTGAGCCGAAACTCGTCCAAAATTGGACTGAGGACCAAGGCGGCTGGTGCTCGGGCTGTTCGGAATTTAGATTTGTCACTGGCATTGAAGGTGATAGCCGTGTCGCTCCATGGATTTATTGCTGCCACGTGGCAGACTTCGGGCAGGCCGCGGAGTGCTCGCTTACGCCTATTATTTGAGGCGAAGGTTTCGAAGACTCTTAATACTGTATTGTTATCCACGTGATGGTGCTCTGAGGTGTTTTGGATGAGGAGATCCTCACCGCTCTTGGCCACCTGCCGGAGTACCCAACATGCTC
>NW_021241252.1:0-576 GCF_002162155.2 Triticum dicoccoides | reverse complement strand
TCTGCATTCGTTTGCAGAATTCTTACAAAGTCACATCAATTTTCCTGGAGCCAGTTCTTGTCTGACCAGCCATCGGAAGCCTTTGCAAGTACTGAAGCCTTGCAGGTTAAGCTTCATGGCCACTGAGAAGTCAGCAAGAAAGGGTGGCAGACAGCACCGTGGGAACACTTCCAAGGATTTGCCTCCACATTTGCACGAGCTGTACAAAACAGACCCCGAGGAAACCTATACAGGACGCAAGAATCGAATCCAGTGGATTCAAAGATATTGGGCAGAGGAATGGTTCAAGTACCATTTTGTCACAGAAGAGTATGCAGAGAAGAATGCCATCAAGGGACCCTGGGGAGATATTGTATACAAAAATCTTTAACCCCAGTCCCGTTGTGAAGCCATTCAACGAGAATTCTATTCGTGCATGGTTCGCGGACCACAGCCAGAGAACGCTGACCCTTCTTCTCTGATGTGGTGCCATGAAGACCATCTATTCAAGCACAACTACCAGTTCGCCAAAGACTCTGCTGTGAAGAACAAGAAGGCATTAGGACTTGACTTCAACCCTGGTCCTTCTTCACCTCG
>NW_021241251.1:0-398 GCF_002162155.2 Triticum dicoccoides | reverse complement strand
AGTGAGGAAAGAATGATGGAGACTATGATTCCCCCATAAGTCGGGATGAGACTCCGGACGGAAAATAAATAAAAGAGGCCAAAGAAGAACAAATAAAAAGAGAAAGAAAAGAGGCCATAAAAAAAGAAGAAAAGTCCCAAATAAAAAAATTAAAAAAAGAGAGAAAAATAGAGAAGGGTCAATGTTACTATCCTTTTACCACACTTGTGCTTGAAAGTAGCACCATGATATTCATAATAGAGAGTCTCTCATGTTATCACTTTCATATACTAGTGCGAATCTTTCATTATAGAACTTGGCTTGTATATTCCAATGATGGGCTTCCTCAAATTGCCCTAGGTCTTCATGAGCAAGAAAGTTGGATGCACACCCACTTAGTTTCTTTTTGAGCTTTCATA
>NW_021241250.1:0-399 GCF_002162155.2 Triticum dicoccoides | reverse complement strand
TTCTTGAGGATGAAGAAGAAGTGATGGTAACTCCTTGTTCTCATCTCAATTTATTCTGTTGGGTATGTTGGGTATGGTTTATACGTTTAAATAACAAGTGATGTGTGGGCAGTGCACTATTTATTTTAAGATATATACTTGTGAAGGTGTGGTTGATGGTTGGACTTAGATTAGATGCCACGTTTTCATCCTTCATGCATGTGCAGTCAAAACTAACTTGTTTATTAATGCTTTCCTTTTTATCTCAGGATGAAAATGAGCTCATCATTACTGAAGACTAATTTGGAGCCAAGTGTGCTCATGTGGACATGTGGCTGGGTCTCCAATTACTAGTGCACATACTGTTGGAAGTGCATTTGGATTTTCAAATATGTTACGTCCTTTATTTATGCAAATTCG
>NW_021241249.1:0-1073 GCF_002162155.2 Triticum dicoccoides | reverse complement strand
ACGCGTCGTAGTCCTTCTCCTCCGCCTCGTAAGCAAGCACGAAAGAAGACAGACGCCGCAGCCGCTCCGTCTGCTCCGGCGTCTAGCAGCATAAGAAGAGAGAGGCAATACAGATACGGTCCACCTCTAAAGCCTGTAGAGAAGTTACCGTACGAGAGGACCAAGGAGGAAAACAATACGATCGTGCAGGCCCAAGTGAAGGAGTTCTTTGAAGGGGTGAAAGCAAAGATACATCCACCTCCGGAGGAGAAGGTAGATCCGGTGAAAGCAAAGCTCACTCTCGATGCCCTGAGGAAACCACCAAAGTCTCCGCTGAGAACCAACTATGAGCGCATTACTGAACAGACATATCTCCAAGCCAAGCGGTCGGGAACTACTGTCAGTGATAAAAGGTCAAAAGAACAACGAGCAAAGGGGAAAAAAATTGCCCAGCTCGGCAAACAAGCACAGCAATCGTGCCCCCCGCTCAATGTGTCTAATCCTCCGGGGACGGTGGCCGGTTATGGCAATCTTGAAGATTACCTGCCTGACGATGTACTTCCTGATTTCATGGAGGTGGACTTATTCAGATACGAGTACGGGAAGCCTCTCGTCAAAGATGAAAAGTCTCTGACAACAATGATGCGAAGATTCCATAGTTGGTACATGAAAACCTGCAGAGAGTCTGAGGGGACGAACACTTTGTATCTGAAAATTAAAGAGGAGCACGACCTCGTTTCAAATGATGTGTTGGCTATTCCATTTGAGGAGTTCTTCGAGTTCTTCAATCAAAAGGCCCTCGATAAATTAATGGTCTTTTGCTACTGCCTGTAAGTACTATTTCTGTCATTAGTCTGTATATATAGCTCGGCTCTTTCATTGCATGTATTTATAATTAATTATCCTCAATATATTATGCAGATTGAAGATCGTCGAGTGCAAAAAAAATGAAATCTATGATATTGGGTTCATTAACACAAATATCATAGATGTATTTCTGGTTGAAAAGAACGTCGAAGAGGCCGAGGACAACTTGCTACAATCGTTAATCAAAAATCAAAACAAAGATACCATACTCTTTCCTTACAACGGCC
>NW_021241248.1:0-1025 GCF_002162155.2 Triticum dicoccoides | reverse complement strand
AGTGTTGATGATCGACACGTAAATTCACCCCGGGGTTTGTTAATTGCGAAAGTCACACCGGGACCCCAAACAGTGAGTAATAGTCCACGAAACGGGCCAGAATCGGCCACAACTGTGAGTGTTCATGACCGACACGTAAACGCATTTTGGGGTTCAACAACTATGGAAATCGCTTCGGGACCCCTAAATGTTGAGTAATAGTCCTCGAATCGCGTCAGAATTGGCCAAAACTGTGAATGTTGAGGACAGACACGCAAACGCACCCCGGGAATTGTCAATCATGGAAATCGCTCTGGGACGCCAAAATGGTGAATAATCGTGCACGAAATGGACCAGAGTCGACCAAAATTGTGTGTTGATGACTGACATGTAAACGCACCACGGAGTTCGTCAATCGTGGAAATCACTGCGGGACGCCCAAAACTAATTAATAGTGCAAGAATCGGGCCAAAATCGGCCCAAACTGCGATCGTTGATGATCGACACGTAAGCGCACCATGGGGTTCAACAACCATGGAAATCGCTTTGGGGCCCCAAAACGGTGAGTAATAGTCGACGAAACGGGCCAGAAGCGGCCCAAAATGCGAGTGTTGCTAACCGACACATAAACGCACCCCGGTGTTCGTCAATCATGGAAATCACACCGGGACGCCAAAACAGAGTAATTGTCCAAGAAACGGGCCAGAATTGGCAAAAACTATGAATGTTGATGACAGACACATAAGTGCACCTTGGAGTTCAACAACCATGGAAATCGCTCTGGGACCCCAAAGCGGCGAGTAATAGTGCACGAAACGGACCAGAATCGGCCAAAATTCTGAGTGTTGATGACCGAAACGTAAACGCACCACGGGGTTCATAAATTGTGGAAATCACTCCAGGACCCCCGAAACTAAGTAATAGTCCAAGAAATGGGCCAAAAATCGGCCCAAACTGCGATTGATATGACATACATGTAAGCGCACCTTGGGGTTCAACAACTATGGAAATCTCTTCGGGACCCCAAAACGGTGAGTAATAGTCCA
>NW_021241247.1:0-418 GCF_002162155.2 Triticum dicoccoides | reverse complement strand
GTCCATTCGAAGTGTTATGATTTCCAAACTGAATATTTTAGCATATTATTTTCACCAAGCATGATGTGATATTGTAGAGTTTTAGGATGATGTGAAGCTCATGGCTGCCATGAACCGACAAGCTTATATATTCTCTTTCTCCTGCTCAAGGCAATTGCAATTACTCATGTGGTTATATAATGCAATATCTAGGATGGACCTTTAGCTGCTGAGACCAGCAAATTAGAAAGATGACAAAAACGATCTCATTTTATTTGGATTAATTCCTCGGTTATCATTTTCTGGAATTACTTGCTTTTTATAAGGACTTTAGAAGGTTCTTGGGTTCAGTTGTTCAGTTATCTGTGCCACTATTCCTTATCAAAGCAGCAGCATTTTATTGTTCTCTCATGCCAAGGTCTTCTTGGTTTCTTATCAA
>NW_021241246.1:0-635 GCF_002162155.2 Triticum dicoccoides | reverse complement strand
TTTTTTTTTTGCAGGACACGCATAGCAACTATAAATACTCTCCCTAGAAAGAACTGTAAATTCTCAGTGTTGTTCCTTTCTGTTAGGTTCACAAATGATCTTTTTTTTGTATTCCTTGTTACCCTCACAAATGATCACATATTTGAAACATGTAACTTTGAACTCAGGAACTATATCATGACAACAGTGTGTGCGCATACGTGGCCGCGGATCCTCGTCTATTCTTTTCTCAGTGAACTTTTTCCCTTTAAAGCTATTGCGCGTTTGGTTCATTAGCTAGCCTTACTTAGCTGGGGTAGATTTTCCTAGATGGCTTGCCCGCATGAGCGAGCCGAATTGGCTCTCCTCCGTGAGCAAGGTTTTGACAACGGTTACAGGCTTAATTGCCATCAAAAGCTAGATTTTTCTGTCCATACCAAACACCTGACCTTGCCTAGCGAGGCTAGTTTAGTTCTTGACTTAGATCCAAATTGCATCATTGATACAGCCATCTTATCTAATCAACACTTTAGCTCTAGATAAGTTTCACGTACACAGGAAGAAGATAGATAGCCAGCGTTACAGAATGGACGTAGACGCCTGCTCGAGCTCGACCATACGAACCGTGCGAGTGACGATAAGAGGCGAGAGGGGCG
>NW_021241245.1:0-1089 GCF_002162155.2 Triticum dicoccoides | reverse complement strand
GGCGGTGGTGCAAAATTGTCATCCTGTAAAACTGAATTGAAATGCATTAGCAAGTCCACAGAACAAAGAACACATAACTAAAATTACACATACTGACAAAGGTGCACTCTGACTAGTTGTTTCTTCTGCCCGACTCCATTACGCCACTTTGTGCATGGGTACTTCACACCAAACCGGCCAGCATTAGGCATAATCTGAAAAACATGGTCAAGAAAAGCTGTTGTTTTATGCAAATACTCTTCAGAATGGCGCCCTTGTTCATTCCACCCACTGTACATCCAACTCCGCTGTTCTTCTAGAGACATGGCTGAATAATTGAAAAATGGCAGCACAGTGCAGACGTCAAAGGACCAACCGCCTTCATTTTGTTACATTACACAAGGTACATAACTTTATCTTTTATTTAATCACAACAGAAATAGACAATTTGTTATCTACTTCATGTGAGCTCATGTAGAAACATGAGGGAAACATTGGAGTATAGCAAATATCTCTAAAAAATCAGTTTACGGTTTTTTGAGATGAAGAAATAGCCAGTTTTAATCACAATACAAATAGACAGTTTTTTAGGGATCACAACTTCCTAGATGTGAGCTTCATCTTCATGGAGTACAAAAGATCTCTAAAAAAAATTCATTTACCGATCCTTAAACTGAATGCATCAGACACATATAGGAACATGACGGAAACATTGTCAGGTGAGCTCACCTAATGGAGCCTTGATTCTGAAGTTGAAGAAGACGCCATAGTTGCAGCAGGTTGCAGATGGAGGATGTATAGGTCAAGGGAGGCGGGGTAGGATTCTTCTAGGGAGGCAGGGTTGCAGCAGCACGGAGGCCTCCACCTGAAGTTGTTGTCAAGGGCGACAGGTCGGTCAAGCTCCATGGCGGCGGACCCTCTGCAGCGGCGGTGGCGACCCCTCTACAGCGGCAGCCGCGGGAGCCCTGCAGCAGCGGCGGCGGCGGCGGCCCCTCTGCAGCGGCAGCCGGCGACATCCCAGGCCTGCAACGGCGATGGCTTGAAGAGGGCACGGGCGACGCGGCTATGGATGAGCTGCGCCGCCGTGCTATTTTGGCGGCGCTCTCACCG
>NW_021241244.1:0-430 GCF_002162155.2 Triticum dicoccoides | reverse complement strand
TGTGGGCGTGAACTGGCGCCCCACGCCGCCGCGGTCACCGGAGCGGGAGGCGTCGTCGCGGGAGGAGGTGGTGCAGGCACCTCCCGCCGTCCAGCCAGCCCCCGTCTACCACGCACCGCCGGCCCATCTCTGGACGCCGCCGTTGACCTGGTCAGCGACGACGATGACACTGGCGGTCAGTGAGCGGCGTCGGCCACGGCATCGACGGGCGCGGCAGGAGCAGGAGCGCGCGGGAGGCGTTTTTCTTTTTTTTATGTTAATTACGAACTGGGCTGTTAAGTGGACTGACAAACTGGGCCGTTTTGTGGCCGTAACCCCTATATATATGTTTTATGTTTTTTTAACTAAGTTTATTTATTTTTTTAGTCATTTCATTTAGTTTTTAAACTTTTTTTATTCACGTCCACCCCGAACAGGTTTTGGGGTGCGG
>NW_021241243.1:0-1691 GCF_002162155.2 Triticum dicoccoides | reverse complement strand
GCACTGGCCCGCGAGGTGAGTGCACACTGCACCGGCAGCAAGCACGCCGCGCACTACCGCAGTACGGCCTAGATGCCCTACGCGCTAAACGTCGCCGGTGGAGAAAGTCGGGAAAGCACGTGGGAGAGAGGAAGAAGAGAGAGCTAGAGGAAGAAGGAGAGACTGACAGTGGGCCTCGGTCCCACCTGTCAGCCAGAGGGAGCACTGTGCTCCCGGGTACGACCAGCGTATTGTAGAATTTAGAATTTATTCTAAATTCACTGCGTCCAGCGTAGAAAACGCTCGTTTTTCCTAAACGTGGAACTTCTCCGCACAACGCTAGTATCCCACACTGTAGTTACTCACCACTTATTGCCCTCTCACTATAGCCACTTTCTACCGCTTTAGTAAAATGATCTTTTGAACAGGTAAAAGTAATTTTGTTTTAACAACCCTTAGCAAATCTCGAGGACGAGATTTTTCTTAAGGGGGGTAGTAATTGTAACACCCCAAAAATTTAACCAAGTTTTAAATATTAAAACTTTGCCAGGAGTTTTTAAAATTTGGCATTCTGGATTTTTTCTGTTGATTTTAGAACTCTTCTTTTAATGTTAAGGAGTTTTATTTTTCCAAGTGGAGCTTTCCAAAAGTATATTGGACTTCTATTCCCTCTCATTAAAACATTTTCTTAATCAGTAGATTTAATTATTAGATTATTTCACCCTGAGCTTTATTCATTAAAATGGCTTTCCTTGAGTTTTGGAGCTCTTTTTGAACTACAACCATTTCATAAAATTAACTAATATTCCAACCAAAATTTGGAGATGTCATGTGATGTCTCTAAATCACTTTTGTGCAATAATATAATTATTTCATTGCATATTTTGAGTGTTACACCTGTTTTTCAAATCCGGTCCAGTGGGCAGTTTTGCACTATAGCCTAATTTTAATATTTCCCTAGAGCCTCCACCAAAATTATGGGATGTCAGTGGTAGCATGCCATCCAACTTTATGCAAAAACCTAGTGTTGTTCTTTGGAGAAATTGAGTGAATCAACCTCTTTTTCATTCTGGACCAGACTTGTGTTTTCTACTGCAACCCCATTCATTCTTGCTCTAGTGACCTTGTGCTTTCACCTGCTTGTAGTCAACCCTGCAAAACCCCTAAGTCTAGGAGCATGCACTCTTTGGAACACTTTTGGTCCATGTAATGATGCCATTTACTCCCTGTCCAGAATTGTAGTTTTGCAAAACTTGCACTAGCAAGTTTCTCCTTTTGGCAAACTAACCTCACCACCCTCTCTTTCTTCTAAAGAGACCCCACTCTGGGAGATTTGGCCACCCCAAGAACTGCCTAGGTGCCTTTGGCATTTTGTCAAACACCCTAAGTGCATAGCCAGATTTGGCATGTTTTCAAGTTTACATTGTGAACTTGAGCCCCTGACCTATCCACCATGTCCCTTGATTCCCTTGCTAACCCTAGACTAGCCTTGTATCTTGCCAGCCTCAACCGCGACCTCTAGGCTGCCCTGGCATTTCATCGAGCACGTCCCGGGCATGCTCTGGGCGTGCCCAGAGCGCGCGTTTGGCACACACGTGCGCCCGAGTTGCCGCGTCCCGCCCCGCACTCACTCCGGTCCGTGACCGACCACAGCCAGCACACAGTGTCCCCTTCTGCACCCCACGAGCCCCGCAGCTCTCGCCACGTCCCCG
>NW_021241242.1:0-2802 GCF_002162155.2 Triticum dicoccoides | reverse complement strand
GAAATGCCGAGTGATTTTGTAATCATTAAACTCCTTCGGGCTTGACGTTCGAATACTTTTGCTTTGCGGTTCCGTACTTGACGGTCCAATTTGAACTTGATGGTTTTATCCAATCATTGCCTTTCTGCTTGCATGATTCTTTTTAACTTAGGTGAAGATGATTCGTGGCTAAGCCCCTGAGTTGGAGGATTGCTCTCCATTCGGAGTTACTTTTAAACTTAGGCGAAGATGGTTCGCGGCTAAGCCTTCGAGTGGGAGGATTGCTCTCCACTCGGAGTTATTTTTAAACTTAGGTGAAGCTAGTTCGCAGCTAAGCCCTAAGCGGGAGGATTGCTCTCCACTCGGAGTTATTTTTAAGGTTAGGCGAAGTTGGTTCATGACTAAGCCCCCGAGTGGGAGGATTCCTCTCCACTCAGAGTTATTTTTAAACTTAGGCGAAGCTGGTTTGCGCTAAGCCTCCGAGTGGGAGGATTGCTCTCCACTCAGAGTTATTTTTAAACTTAGGCGAAGCTGGTTCACAGCTAAGCCCCCTAGTGGGGGGATTGCTCTCCACTCGGATTTATTTTAAACTTAGGCGATGATGGTTAGCGGCTAAATGAATGGATCGAGAAAATGTGTCTAGAGAGGGGGGTGATTAGACCCTCAACAACTAAAGGTGGTAGTTTTTAAGATTTTTAAGTTGAGTTGGAAATTAGCACAATTTCAAGCATACAAAATACAATTCAAGCAAGCATGCAAAGTGTATATGAGCAGCAGAAAGTAAAGCATGAAACTTGCAAGAAAGTAAGGGGATGGGATTGGAGTGTGCAAATGCAATTGGACACACGGAGATTTTTTGCGTGGTTCCGATAGGTGGTGCTATCATACATCCAAGTTGGTGGAGACTTCAACCCACGAAGGGTAACGGTTACGCGAGTCCAAGGAGGGCTCCACCCACGAAGTGTCCATGAAGAAGCAACCTTGTCTATCCCACCATGGCCATCACCCACGAAGGACTTGCCTCACTTGGGTAGATCTTCACGAAGTAGGCGATCTCCTTTCCCTTACAAACTCCTTGGTTCAACTCCAAAATCTTGACGGAGGCTCCCAAGTGACACCTAAACAATTTAGGAGACACCACTCTCCAAAAGGTAATAGATGGTGTTTTGATGATGAAATCCTTGCACTTGTGCTTCAAATGATAGTCTCCCCAACACTCAACTCTCTCTCACAGATATGGGTATGGTGGAAAGATGATTTGAGTGGAAAGCAACTTGGGGAAGGCTAGAGATCAAGATTCATATGGTTGGATTGGAATGTATTGGTCTCAACACATGAGTAGGTGGTTCTTTCTCAGAAAATGATTAGTGGAAGTGTAGGCACATTTTGATGTCTCTCTCTCTGAATGGAGAATGGGTGGAGGGGTATATATAGCCTCCCCACAAAATCTATCCATTACACACAATTCACCAAACTCGATGGGACCGAATAGTGAAACTCGGTCAGACCAATTCAGTTCAAAATGTGAACGTTAGAGTTTTCAGTGGGACCGACAACATCATCTCGGTGGGACCAATGTGCTAGGGTTAGGGTAAAACCTCAACTCGGTTTGACCGATTACACAAACTCGGTCAGACCGATTTTGGTAATAAGCAAATAGAGAGTTGGCCAAACAAACTCGGTGGGACCAATTGCATATCTTGGTGGGACTGAAATTATTGCAACAGGCAACATGGAGTTTGCAAGCCCATCTCGATGAGACCGATATCCCGTCAGTGAGACCGAACTGATTAGGGTTTCCGACAATGGCTTTGTCCAGTGAACTCGATGGTGCCGGATAGATCAAATCGGTGGGGCCGAGTTTGACTTTAGGTTTAGGACATATGTGGAAATGAGAAAGTGGTTGAGGGATGTTGGAGCATATCACTAAGCATTTTGAGCAAGCAAGCCATTAAGCAACACCTCATCCCGTTTTAATATTATTGACTTTCCTATAGACTCAATGTGATCTTGGATCACTAAAATGAAAATGTAGAGTTTTGAGCTTTTGCCAATGTGTGTCCTTAGCATTTTGAAGGGGTTCCACATCCTATTGTACTACCAGTCCAATGATGAACTCATCTGAAATACACTAGGTAGAAGTATTAGTCCAACAAGACATATATTGACATTAATTACCAAAACCACCCAGGGAGCACTTGTGCTTGCAATCTCCCCCTTTTTGGTAATTGATGACAACATACATCAAAGCTTTAGATAAAGATGAGAAGTGTAGCAAGTAAAGCTTTGGAAGAACATGTAACATGCATTGGCTCCCCATAAATGTATGCAATCATGTAATGATGGAATGTAAGAACATATGAATGCATAAGCATGTCAAAGCAACCAAAGGAGTTACCTGTATCTTGGCTATATGCATCAGAGTGAAATATGCGAATTGTACCTTCATGTTCATGAGTCCTTCTTGCAAACAATATGTACATCAGCAAGAGATCCTCATGCACATGAGTGTGATTCATATAATTACCTTGTGGTCTTGAGCTGACTTTGGAAGAGATAAACCTGAGAAAATAGAGTTAGATAACACAGGGACATCTACTAAATAGAGTAAGAACAAGAAACCACAAGAGTACCAAGACAAGGATGAAATGTACGATGTGAGTACTTAGTACTCTATTTGGATATTGACATGTCCCCAGAGATAAAGATATGCAATGAATTCCAGAGACTTTATTCCCTTAGATGTCTTTCTCCTCCTGAATCTAATATTGGATAATGGGAGAAGATAGGGTAATAGAAAATCATAGAAAATGAAAATTAGAG
>NW_021241241.1:0-1343 GCF_002162155.2 Triticum dicoccoides | reverse complement strand
TCAGTTGATACCACAAGTGAAGGCACCGCCAATCAAAGTTATTCCCGAAGCCAGTCAAAGAATCAAGATCCACATGCAAAGAGAGGTGCCCCTCCCCGATCAACATCATCTCCCCTTACATCGGGATCTGGCACCTGCCACTCCCTACGCTTTGCGGTAAGTACACCATATCATCCCCTGGGTACACAGCTAGCTGTTTACTATTATCATGTATACTCCATAGAGAACAACAAAATAGCATCCTTGCTGATGTATCACCACCAGTTTTATCATTCACAGGCTGCTGATGCAGGGAGTAGGCATCAAGCAATAGACAAAAACCCAGTTGGTTGGTGCAGTTTGGCTGTGTCACGGTTTAGACGGCCCTCATCGAGCAAATTCTGAGTTTGGAAAACTGGACAAGAACAAATAAGCAGTGGGTCGTGTACTTGGTAGACACTGAGAGTTCCATCTCAAACTCATCCATCCGTAGCTTGTGTTCCCTCAACCTGACCCTAATGGTTCATATTAATCTGTGCAGTGAAGTGAAGCATCTAATAAATCTTCGACGGGCATTGCAGCGGAAGGTAAGCTTGGATTTGGTCCCTGCTATGCCAATTGTGGGTGATCTATAATATGTTGTAATTTTATAAATTGTTAGTGGTTTCTCTGTATTGCATAATAATGTTTCTGGTAATCTTGGTAATGTAAGCACGCTAGATTTGGCCATAAACGGGTCTATTTCTGATGCCAAGGGACTATTACAAGTAGGTCCATGGGTTCCCATAGATAATAGTACCAAAAAGCGAAATACGATACAAAAACGAGGACCTGGATCCTGAGCAGCTGGTCAAGAACATTACTGAATCAAGTGCGGTGGCCAATGCAAGGGGTCATTAGTTTAATGCTCCATCACATGGCTAATCAAGTATACACTATTTAACATGATGACTCCCAGCTCCATTAGTTCCTCTACTCGCCTTCTCCATAGAACATTAGTGAGCGGGCTGCTGGATCTCTTCATTTTGCGACTATGTCTCTCTGCTATTGTGTGAGGTGAGTACCTGCTATTTCACCATATTTATGCCCATTTTTCTTGTTATAGCTACCTTGTTTCTTCAATGGCGAGTTTGATTTTACGAAATTTTCTTGCGTCTCATGTGAGACAGAGTGGTCTAGTCTAACTTAGATGTTTAGATTAAAAATCACAATGGAAACAACAACCAAATGAAATGCACAGGTAGCGGAAATGGAATGATAATACTTAACTTTGTTGGCTTTAGTCTTTTAGAGAACATGGTTAGAACTTAGAAGAGAATTATTTTGGACAGCAATTCCGTTTCACACCTTGAACATTGCTGGCA
>NW_021241240.1:0-385 GCF_002162155.2 Triticum dicoccoides | reverse complement strand
ACCAAAATTTTGCCGGCACCGGACGAGCGGCCAAGATGGGATTCGGTGCAGGGCTTTGTCATAGCCGCCGCAAGAGATGAGGAGGGGGATCTCGCGGCGTGCTCCTCTCTGGTCTGCCCAGATCGAGCGGCAGCCATGCCATGCGGCCGAGCTGTAACTGCACAAGCTGCTCCGGCGTACTGCATTGTTAAGGTCGATCTGGGCACCGCAGCTCCCACCAGGCCTACACCCCCTCAACCCCCCGCGCCCGCTCCTGCCGCCGATGAACTACATGGAGTGCGGTGGAGAGCTTCAGATGGGGCGCTCCGGTTGCTGAGGCCTTGGCTCCATGGGTTGCGCGAGCAGAGGCCGTGGGGGGAGCCAGATCCAGCATCCCGTGGCTACA
>NW_021241239.1:0-3027 GCF_002162155.2 Triticum dicoccoides | reverse complement strand
AAGTGATGCGGGCTTCGATGCCCACATCACTTGTGGGACGTGGATGTAGTGTCCGACACCGACAGCCACATGTATCTCACACCCACGATACTTGCTATTTAGGGTTTCCTCTACCGCTCGGCGACCCTCGACGACCCTCGTTCCCGATAAAAAAAGAGAGGAGAAGAAAGAATAGAGGAGTACTTACTCCTCTATTCTTTCTTCTCCTCTTTTTTTCTTCTTCCTCTTCTTATTTTATCCTTCAAGCGTTGTTGAGGCCACCCCAAACCCTAGAGAAGCAGCGTCGAGGCCACCCCAAACCCTAGAGAAGCAGCGTCGAGGCCACCCCAAACCCTAGAGAAGTAGCGTCGAGGCCACTAATTAATATTAGTTCTAAGTTTGCCACTAATATATCCATCTGTCATGTTTTAATAATAATTGCCATGTTGTAAATATTTGTAGAAACTATGGACACCGCCCGAGACGAAGTACAAGAAGAGTTGTTGGGGGACATAATCGCACGAGGAAGTGATGCCGTCTGCTCGTTGTTTCTCAACGACACCGATGGTCTGGAAGCAGCTGGCTATGATTATGATGGCTCCGGTGACCTAATGCCGGTGCAAGAAGGAGACTGTGAGGACGGCTCTGGTGACCCAATGCCAGTGCAAGAAGGAGACCGTGATGACGTCTCCGGTGACCGAACCGAGTCTGGCCAGGTGTATATATTAGTTAAGCTTCTGCTGACTAGCTAATTGATGCATTCATTGTTTTGGTATGTACACATATTAATTAAGTCTTTGTTCCTTTTTCTAGCCCTCCGGATCGAGCACAACTTCGGTAAAGAGACGAGGCCCGAAGAAAAAGTTGACCTCGGATGAAAAGTTTGAGATCATAGCAATCACGCCCGATGGCCAACCTATTGAACCCCTCCAGACAAAGAGCGCATTTGTTGCTCAGTGCGGGGTTTTGGTTAGGGACAAGATCCCAATCAGCATCCAGCAATGGTTAAAGTCGGCTATAGAAGACCCTGAGGTGTCTTATGTCAATGATATGCAGAAAAATGATCTTTGGACTGAGCTGAAGTCAAATTTCACCCTACCGCCAGAGGATGATCCAGAGAAGCCAGTTAAAGAGCAATTAATCAAGTCTTTTGCTCTTAAGAGGATGGCAGAACTATTCAGGAGGTGGCAAAAAGAGCTGAATAAGTTTGTTGAAAATAAAGAGACACCAGAATTCAAGGGCAGATATGAGAAGATCAAAGATCAGTAGCCCGCATTTGTGTCCCACAAGACATCGGAAAAGAGTAAGAAGATGTCGGCGACAAACAAGCAAAATGCTGTGAAGAAGAAGCATCACCATCGCACGGGGTCAGGTGGCTACCTCGTAGCCGGGCCTAAGTGGGCCAAGACTGAGAATGATCTGGTTGATAAAGGGATCGAACCAGAGACAATTAACTTGCCAGTCCGTTGCTGGACTTGGTTCTTCGGGGCTGGCGGAACCTTGGACCCTGTATCAGGGAAGTGCATTTGGACGAACGATCAAATGGACATACCGGTCAAGAAGCTTCAGCAGTATATTGAAGCAGCATAGCAAGGGACGTTCGTTCTAGACAGGGAGAACGATGAGCTCACAATGGCCCTCGGGAATCCTGAGCACCCTGGACGGACACGAGGCACGCCAGGCTCCATTCCGTGGAAGGTTGGGTTTCCGGACGCATGCGGTTACAAATGCCACGAGAGGAGGAAGAAAGTGGAGCAGACCCAACTGCAGGTGCTGCACACTAGGGTACAAGCGATAGAGGAACAAGAAGCAAATCGCAGCAAACGAACTGCCGAAGCTTCCCCCGAAGCTACCCCGCCATCTCAGCGGAGAAGCAGCGTGGCTTCCACCGAGCTGCTTCAGCCGGAGCATGTCTTAACGGCTCCTGCCAGCTATCCCGTGGATGCTATCACTGAGTCTCAAAATTGTCACCTTATGACGCAATGTATTAATATGAAGGTCAAGGCGACTGTTGGCTCTGTTTTTCCTACTTAACCCGACGCAACTTTTCACTGCCGGCCGATTCCAGAAGGATATGCTAGGGTGATGGTGGATGAAATAATGGAGGGATTTGAGGACCTCCAGCTTGACCACCCTACCGGTGAAGGGGAGACTCGGCGGGGTTCTTCTCTGAAGACTCCATGCCTATGGCGGAAGGAGCTCATCAACCTTCCGAACTGGACGCCTCCGCCTCCTCCGACGAGTCAGGGCACTCCGCCTCCTCCACCGCCTCCTCCTCCGGCGAGTGACGACCAGGGCACTCGGCCGGCTCCTTCTCCGGCGCGTGGCGGCACTCCGCCTCCTTCTCCGCCTGCGCCGGCGCACCCGAGCAGCCAGCCTCCTCCTTCTCCGCCTCGTCAGCAAGGGCGGAAGAGACCTGCCGCTGCTCTGGCTGCTCCGGCGGGTCGTAGTCCTTCTCCTCCGCCTCGTAAGCAAGTAAAGAAGACAACGGCTCCGTCTTCTTTGCCGGCGTCTAGCAGTACAACCAGAGGCGGGAGGACATACAGATTCGGTCATTCTCTGAAGACTCCAGAGAAGTTACCATACGAGAGGACCCCGGAGGAGAACACCGAGATCACGCGAGAAGAAGTTAGGAACTTCTTTGAAGTGGTGAAAGCAAAGAAACATCCATCTTCGGAGGAGAAGGTAGATCCGGTGAAAGCAAAGCGCACTCTGGCTGCTCTGACAAAACCACCCAAGTCTCCGCCGAAAGGAAACTATGAGCGCATTATTGGAAAGGAATTTGCCGAAGCAGAGCAGTCGGGAAGTACTATCAGTGATCAAAGGCTAAAAGAACGACGAGCTGGGAAACAAATTGCCCAACTCAGCGAACAAGTGAAGCAATCGTGCCCCCCCGCTCAAGGTGCCTAGCGACATCGTCGCTAATGATCCGAGGATGGTGCCTGGTTATAGCAATCTTGGAGATTACCTGCCCGACGATGTGCATTATGATTTCATGGAGGTGCAGATACAAAGATACAATTACGGGAAGCCTCTCGTCAAAGATGA
>NW_021241238.1:0-2706 GCF_002162155.2 Triticum dicoccoides | reverse complement strand
GAACTTCTAGGAAATAGAACCACGGAGCATGTATTGATGGTTGGCTACTCGAGGACGCTCTTTTATGTTGCAAGAGTTTTAGTGCAAGCAAAGTTATGTTAGAGCATGGTTAATAGTATAGCCAAGAGCCGGCTATATGAAGTTGGCATGTCAGTTATAGCCAACCTAATAGCTCGTTCATACAATAGTTAGTCATACTAGCTAGTATGTCATATCGTTAATATATGGCCTACTTTTTTCTCCCTCAAAGGTTGTTGGGGCTCGTGCTATAGTCAGATGTAAGCTTTTAGCCCGCTTCTCTTATCTCTCCTTTCTCTTGTCATCTTTCCTTCAACTAGGCATAAATCTGATGTGACATCCCTTATAGCCCGCCTACAACTTGCTACTGTATTTGCTCTTAGGTGACAAGCGTAGGTATGTGGTTTCCAACATTTTCATTTACTCATGTGGTTTAGTAAATATGAGGCACAATACTTCCCGCATAAGTACTACAATGATCTAGTGCACTTATTGACCAACAGTTAGTTCATGGGAGAGAAGAAACGAATGGCTTAGAAGTGGTTGTGATGGGGTGTGATAATTTGTTGTTATTATTTCCCTAAAGAAAAGAAATTGTTGTTATTATTATTGAAAGAAACACATGTATGGATTATAGGCATGGATTTGTGAAGATTGGGTAAAGGTGGGGCTGAGGGAGGGTCACCCGATTCCTAGGTGGACCAAATCCCCTGGGGATTAGTTTCCAACAAACTGAATGAAGTTGACAACAATTCCACCACAAAGATAGTTAAGCTTGAGTTTTTCATGAACAAGGAGCAGTAATGGATCTTGCACCACCAACAAGGAAGGGCCAACATCAATAGGTGCACGAATTTAGTTACTTAGAAAGATTATTTTTAAACTTGATTACTTATATTGCTAATCTTATACCTTCGTTTCAATTATACAATCTTTTGGATATTTCAACATGGAGTACATATGGACTGAAATGAGTGAACAAACACAGTAAAACACGTCTATATACATCTGATTCAGAAAAAATAGAACATCATATAATTCAAAACCGAGGGAGTACAATTTAAAAATGTAGGGGAGGGGTAGGGGGAGCCCTCTCCCTAGGCCCAAAGAAGCTTTTTTCTTCTTTTTAGATGCCCAACTGCTAATCTTGTCGAGAAGTTTTTTTTCAATTTCAACAGGGGAGGGGGGAGGTTCCCCAACTAGATTTCATATAAAAAACCAGGATAAACACCCTAGAGGTAGGATGTTACATCAAACCACACTACAAGGGTGCAAGCCAAACATCGACATCGCCACGCCTATGAGGCTTGATTCTCTCACTCCACAGGGCGATGTCATCTTGACGACATTTACGGAGTAGATGGAGAGAGGGGGTTGCTCGCGGAACACAACGCCATTCCTTTGCTTCCACGGGTACCAGCAATAGAGCAGGACAAAATGTCAGGATATGCCCGAGGAACCGCTCCCGTGACATTCATCAAGTGGAGAGTCCGGATGGAAGCGCCATGGGTGTCGACCCAAAGGTGCTGCGAGAATGAGGCGACGAAGGGGCATCAAAAGATGAGGTGGTCTGCGATTTCTAGCAGAGAAGGATAGAAGGGGCAACCAACCTCGACGACGACGATGATGGTCTTCCAGAGCAGCACATCCTTGTATCGATGTAGACGAGGGAGAGCAGCAAGATGAAAAATCTGACGTGTGATGGCGCTGGGATCCCCAGATCATGGCTACAAAAGACACATGCACTCCACCAGAGATAAAAACCTTGTATGGGCAGGAGGAAGAGACCCCACACACACACACACTATAGGGAACATGGTGAGGCGCCGATCAATAGGGGTAGTGGAGGCCTGCACAACAACAAGCAGAGTGAGGACAATCGTCCGCTGTAACTCGCCAACGGAGGTGAGGCGGCTTCTATGCACCATGTTGAGCCCGTGCCCGGACATGCCATACTGTGACTTCTAGGACAGTGGCTTGGGCGAAGAGCGTTGGGAAGCAATGTTGAAGGGAAAGTAGCCATGAGTAATGCAAAAACAACGTCGTTTTTCCTTCTTGCACGACCACTCTTGTGAGGCTCTGGTACCCTGGGAATAGCCTCGACAGATCACCCCTGTGACTCCCCATGGACACATCGATATTGGCGGAAAAGAGGGAGAGCCTGTCGAGCTGAGACCACACTCAATGCGCCCATCTAAATATTATGTTGGCATGCAACCGATGGAGGGGCTTTTAGGAGGAGTCACCTGTTCTGGCAAATGGTGCCCCTGAGACCGAGACTACCCTCCTCTTTAAAGCGGCAGACATTCTCCCAGGCAACCATGCAATGTGCACCGGAGGCATGTTCGACCACGTTCTAGAGGATGTCTCGGCACAAAGCGCCAAGAGTTTTAACAACCGAGGGGAAGCATCATTTCACCCATAGTGTTAGTGGGGAGGGCATCCAAAACATCGTTGATGAGGATGAGACGACCGTCGGGGGAGAGCGTCCATGCCCTCCGCCCTGGATATTTTTTGACCTTGGTGATGAGCGGAAGGAAGTTGACGTGCTTTAGCTTCTCGCAAGAGAGAGGTAACCCCATATAGTACCGAGGAAACCCCTCCACCGAGTAGCCAAGAGCAGAGATGACCAAGTCTAGCACGTGCGGGATGACATGCATGGGGACAACGGTGCTCTTGGCGAAGTTG
>NW_021241237.1:0-1038 GCF_002162155.2 Triticum dicoccoides | reverse complement strand
ATGTTAAAGTGATTATTAAAATGAATATGATTATGTTATTTTTTATGAACAACGTTGTTTAATAACATGATCATGTTTTATTACTGAAATTTAAAGGTGCATTTATTTCTAATATTTTGCCCAACGGTAATATAGATTTAATTGCATAGAAAATTATATGTTTAATTTGACCAAAGTTAGATTAATGCATATGATTGTTTTATTGATGTCACTTAAATTGTGATTTCAGGAGGCTTTCACTTGATGAGTTGCCTAAAAGAAGTTCCGACACTCAGAGGTGACAGCCACACTGAGTGGAGGAAGAAAGTTGAACTGGCATTTGTTTGTGCTGATCTGGACTGGGTTCTGGATGAACCACAGCCCGTCAGACCTATAGAGCCAGTAAGAGAGACTACTGATGATAATGCTGCATGGGCTAAAAAGATGGGGGATTATTCTCCTTTGGAGATGTCCTACATCATAGACAAACAAAAGTGGGTCAATGCAAATAAAAAATGCATGACCTTTATAAAGAATACAATTGAGAGCACCATTGTGGGCTCCATTGCAGAATGCACTTCCGTAGGGGAGTTGCTGACAAAGATAAAGAGCCAGTTCACTGGCTCTTCAAAGATATATGCCACCTAGGTGTTAAAACAACTTGTGACAGAACAATACACAGGTGGTGGAATAAGAGAGCACATCCTGAGGATGAGCAATATGGCAGCAAAGTTAAAGCCCATGGATGAGGATCTGGAGATCAAACCAAAGCTCTTGGTCCACTTGGTCATGGCTTCACTGCCAAAAGAGTTTGAAACTTTTGTTGTGAACTATAATATGTCACCTGAAACATGGGACATAGAAAATACAATTGCTATGTGTGTCCAAGAAGAGGACAGACTAAAAGCCTCACATGATGGAACACTCAACTATGTGAAGGATCACAAGAAAAAGAATACAATCAAAACAACAAAAGTTCTCCTTCAAAGCCACAAGGAAAAGCTCAGCATCAGCGTCAGCAACAGCCTTTCCCAGTGGACAAAGACACTTGTCTCCACT
>NW_021241236.1:0-1681 GCF_002162155.2 Triticum dicoccoides | reverse complement strand
AGACTCTCAGCGCCTTCTACGCAAATGTTGTTGGGAGAGATGAAAAAGTGTGAAGCACACATGACATACATCAAACGTTGTATTGATGCCTTCTAAAAAAAGAAGAACAAACAAATTGGACTGATGGAATATGATATCGGTATACATGACATACATACTATCAAGGCATGCGGATAGACCCCTTAGGTCTGAGGCATCCAGCATGTTCTATCCCAGTTGAAAAATAATACACTTGTGAATTTGGAAATGAACAGAGACCGACCATAAAAAATATAAAGCTAGAACATTAGAAATGTCAACACAAGATAAGAGAGTCGGATCGTTTATATGGTCAGACTTGTGTGAGCCTAGCTATAGCTATGGGCTAGTGCATGGAGTGTGTGTGTGTGTGCACTCCATACGACATGAGCAATGGAAGCACCTGAATGGTGCTGCCCCATCTTCAAGATAGATATAAAAATTGTAGGGCTGCCATTTTCAAAAGGATTCACCCAAAGGAGGGGTATCACATATACGATCTCAATTTAGAATTTCTATTTTCAATACCTTGCAAATAGTTTTATTCTTTTGTTGAAGAATTCATAAATTCAGAAGTTGATAGATTGACTGCTTGTCCACGAATGATATAAAAGGATAAGTACCACAAAGAAATATGAAAATTGCAACATCCTCATCTTAGAAGCTTGCACTTACCAGAGATCTATTAGTTCTATTGTCACTACGATGGGACTATTTTCACAAAAATCACTTTCAGATTTCCATCTTCTGTCATTTGTTCCAAAATCCTGTCAATGGAAATAAAATCTGGTGAAGAGTTCACTCCGCAGGCTATGGCTCACTTGAAAACAACAATTTGGACATTTGCTCCTTCTTATCTTGTATATCATATTTGCCCTTGTCTTGTGTTCCTTCTATGATTAGATTGTATGTATGGACAATCTTTTGCTGACCAATTCGGTATGCACGTCCAATCGTCTGCCTTTTGATAGAAGGGTTCCACACAACATCGAGGGGCACCACACGTGACACTCCAAAGAGGGTGATACCTTTTCCACACATCTTGGTCGATGCAAGCATCACCTTGACCTCCCTCTCCATATCATTGAAGTCCACCATCAAGGCCTTGCGAGTTTTAACGGAGACATTTCCACTCATTACAGGAGCTCATTGTGTTTAGTCCAGTGGAATTGTTTCCTCGGCTGTTCCATGGCCAAGTCCAATGGTTCAAGAAACTGGCTAAACACACACACTCGCTCTTTTAAAGCTTCTCCATTGGAATTTTTATCTTTGCTGAGTGCAATATGTTAGGAAGTCAGCAATAGTATCATTGCCGAGTTCCTAACAAATAAGTACTTGGCAGAAATTAAAACTCCGGGTTGAGTCCGAGGAGTGAATCAATTTTTGGATATTTCTGCATGAACGCGATATTGGACATAATTTCTTGAGGATTTTTTTCTTAGAGTATTGTGTGCTGTTGGCAAACATGTGCCCACAAATTTTAAAGCCTTTTTCGAGCTAATCTTCACCGTCGCGTTGGTGTCAAACCAGCCCGACAATGTTGCTCCAGGGATGCCGACTTGCACTAGATAGATCATCGCTTCGTCGAGCCGAGGTCAACCTCAGTGGATCATCACCTTGGTGAGCCGACCAAGAGTTCAGCATGGCGAAGGCTAAATCATCA
>NW_021241235.1:0-1049 GCF_002162155.2 Triticum dicoccoides | reverse complement strand
TTTCTGATAATTTTTCATATATAAATTATTTAATTTGGAGTTACGGTTGAATTACTATGAATTTTTGAAGTTTTGAACATTTTCTGGAATTTCCTGAATATTTAGAATTAAAATAATTCCAGAAAATGATTTAACTGCGTCAGCCTGACGCCAGCATGACGTCAGCGAGTCAACGGCCAGGTCCAGGTCAAACCTGACGTGCGGGGTCCACACGTCAGTGACACAGGAACTAATCCCGGTCAAACCCAGCGCTGACTGGGGTTTGACCAGGGGTGGGGCCTACTGTCAGTGGCTGTAGGTGGTTTAGTTAGTTGGATTAGCTCCTAATGACGGAGCCACGTCAGCTCCCGCCGGAGTTTCGCCGGCGACGACCATGGCCGATGACGGAGATGCAACGTGTGCTCGCTACGGAGCACCATTCGACGCGTGGTTTGCTCCTACGGGTAGCTGAAGATGCGCCGCATCCAACTGGGCGAGCGGCAGCGGCTGTGGTGGCCGGAGCTCGCCGGAAACGAGCTCGCGGCGGCGCCGAAGTTCGGGCGCCGATCGATTCGACGCTATGGTGCGCTACGGGAGAAACTGGTGGGTGCTGCGGGCTCCTGAGGTTGCGGTGAGCACGACGGTGGGCTCGGGAGCGAGCTGTGGTGGCTGTGGCCACGGCCACGCCATGGCCGGCGGCGAGAAGCTCTCGGCCGCGGTGGTAACAGCGGCTACGGAGGGAAATAGAGCACGGGGAGAGAGGGGTTCGGCAGAGGAGCTCACGGCGAGGTCGACGAGCAGCTCGGTGGGCTCGGGGAGGTGGCGGAGACGGCGAATCGACGAGCGGCATCCGGCGGCCGTGTGTGAAGAAGACGGCTCGATGACGGCGATGCAGGGCGTCCGAGGTCGCTTGACTCGTCGGAGAGGATGAGGGCGAGGTAGCCGAGCTACTGGGCACGCCGAGGGTCGAGGGGGAGGCTCTGGGTGCGGCAACGGCGAGCGGCGGCGATGAGCTCCGCTCGGGCTGCGCGAGAGAGAGAGCAGAGGAGGGGGAAGGGGTCGAGAGAGAG
>NW_021241234.1:0-2245 GCF_002162155.2 Triticum dicoccoides | reverse complement strand
GGAGTGTTCCGTTTCCCCTCTTACGTTCCCCACCCTTCGTCCAGCCCTCTCGTACGACCCTCTCCCTCGAGCGATTTTTATTTCTCCCTCCATCGGTTTTCTCTCCCTGCCGGTTTTATCTTCGTCTGGCCGGACAAACCGTCATATACGTTCGTCTTACCTCTTCTCTACCGCATGAAAACCAAGCAACCTTTCCTTTAATTCGTGGCAAAAGAGAGTAGCGTAATTATGGGTTCTGGGATTGAATAGGAATCGGATCAATGCGTGCACGCATGCATCGCTGCATCGAAGGTAAGGCATTAATTAACGCTCGCTAATTACTGCGTCTATAACGGTATAGGATCTCTCAGAAAAATCTTTTTTTCATCTCAAAGCAATCCTACCAAATCCAAATCAATAAAATCCCATTCTCCAGGAAAAACGGCATCTTCGCCCGCGACGGCGAAGCAGGATGGCGATCGATCAGGAGGAAGACAACAACAACACGTCGCAGGGCTAAGGAGAATACACGGCGGCCGCCGGAGCCCTCTCTACCTACAGATTCACCAATTAATCTCTCCACCTGAACCCTCTCTTAATTGATTTCATAGCCCTCCTAGGAATCGCCATGGAATTACTTGTTTGCTCAAATAACACCGCATGTCCCGCCCTGCAGGTGCAACGAGGCGGAGGAGGATCTCCTGCCTAGAGCTTGGCAGCACCGCAGGCGTTGTGAGGAGACGCAAGGTGCCGGTGGTGTGTGCATTGCTGGTGGTGCTCGGCGAGGACGAGTGCCGAGAGGAGCTGAACAGGACGCGCAAGTGCGCCGCCAATGTCTTCCGCACCTGTACCCCATGGTACACTCCTATTTTTTTTGCTGTGTTGTCAATCTCCATGACGAGGAACGTAGTGATCCCTCTGTATGTTGTGCCCCTTCCACTGTTTTGATCTAATCTATCTGTATAGGTCAAAGATCTCCAACGGCCCAGATCCACTTCTCGTCATTTGGTCAATCACATAATTGTTTTCCTCTACTTGTATTCCACCTTTCGGTTGTAATTCAATTTAGGATCAACAGTATCTATGCAATTAATTTCAAACTTTGCAGGATCATGTCGGCATGTGAGTCACACTCTAATAAGTGTTCATCTTTAGTTTCCTACCCTATAGTGGGCAACATAATTTGCTCTATGTGCATGAAAATTGTAAATTAATTTGGGTTAGTACGTATAGTGGTTAAAGGATGCTAATCCAGGTTCTTGAAACTTGCATTTTGGTCGACCTGTATAACTTGTACTGTAATCAGCATAGAATTATATAGATGCATTACATTTCTTTCCATTGGAACGCACAATTTATGTTGATCATGCAATTGTCTTCTTTATTTTCCTGTTTTGTGCAGTTTGATGGAAGAGCTTTGTACAGAACCGGAGATTAGGAGGAATGGACATACAAGAAACAATTTAGGAAGATTCCCTAGGGAAGCAAAAATTGTTTACTGGTCTGTGTAGGTTCATTTAGGAAATTCGATGATTGTTGTAATATGAATTTTACATCCGTTCCAAGAAAAAGTGTTGTTTCTACTTACATCCATTTTGGTGTGATAAATAATGGTTCTGAACATGCTTTCTCTTTCTACCATGGAGACACTTTTCACTTTGTGATACCTTGGATACAGTCTCTTTCCTGGGAAGAAGTGATGTTTTGATATGTTAAATCTTATTTTCAGGTGCCCCCAACTATCAAATTGGTATTGGATGGAGAAATGCCACCTTATTTAGGAAGTATGACTATAAAATGTAGCTTATATTTATTTTTTCATCATGACTTTCTCAGTGTAACCTAGACGTCTCATCTTGGAAATTATTGGTGATATATTTGTATCTGTTGCAACATAAAAATCGATTGAATTTTTTGGAACAACTGTAAAAAGTCAATTTTTTAATCAAATACCATATAATGTACTATTGAGCTTTGTGTTTCCACACACTTACTAGATGGAAGAATGGATGACATTATGCAACGTGGTTACTGAAGTTGGTGGAAAGAATGTTGTGGTCACTGTTGTGCCTGCCAATGAAACTACATTTAAGTGGCTTCAGGAACTAATTGAGTGCCCTCTTGGTGATGCATAAGTTAAGCAATATGGCTGTGAGTAATCACTATTAGATTTCTTTTTTGAGCACCAGTACAGACACAAGCGCTCATATACACACGCATACACTCATCCCTATGAACGCACACACGCACACCCTACCCCTATGAG
>NW_021241233.1:0-466 GCF_002162155.2 Triticum dicoccoides | reverse complement strand
ATTTGGTCTCAACTGAGACATGTATGCTCTAACTATTTTCGTTTCAGAAATTTAAAGCCAAGGTTAAATTCTATTGAGAAAACCGATGCTATTATGATATCTTATCAAAAGACATCGGATATAGAGTGCAAAACACATTGTATAGCCGAATGGGGAGATTCCAAACCTAAACCATTCGTTTGCTTACCTCTAAAGCCATTCCCACACCAAGACCGGCTAAAAAATAAGAAGTATACCTTCAATTCAAGCATGTGTTATCAAATATTTGATTCGTTGCTGAAAAATAATTACATTAGAATTGTTGATCACCATGTCAAGCCATCAATCCAAGGGTGAATGTATTGTAAGTTGCATGATTCGTCCAAGCATAATTTTGAGGATTGCAATTGTCGGCGTTCTGGGAGCGGGGGTCCCCAGACTTGCCTGCCCGCGGCCTGCGGAGTGGCTCGAGTGGTGGCCCAGTACG
>NW_021241232.1:0-608 GCF_002162155.2 Triticum dicoccoides | reverse complement strand
CTTTCCGGTTTATAAGGCTTATCTCAAAATTTCAGTTTTTCCATTTTGTAAGGCTCAATTTGGTTGTTTCCCATCACATGTTCAAATTTCAAGGTGCATTAAATCATTGCATGCAAGTATATAAGAGAAAATTAACCAATGCATGTAATTTATGCATGCATGCATTGCAATTAATGCATTGGTAAACATACTTTTTTGAGGAAAACAAGAGCATTAATTGGGTGTTTTACCAAACTACAAAAAGTATTCCACCACTCATCATCCACCTTGGTTGGTGAGATTTTTGAATTGAGCCTTATAAACCGGAAAGGAGGGAGTAGTCGAGTAATAATCTTCTTTTTTCAAGAGATCCTTGAAATTTGTGTGGTAATATATAAAAACAGTAGGTAGCAATTTATGGCATGGACTCACCCACCCGTCTCGGAGTAGAGTAGTTGGCTTTGAAATTTGTGCAGCATGCATCGGGATTTGGCGAGCGGCTGGGATGACAATACGGGCGGGGATGGATCCGTGGGAGCCCAAGATGAACCAATCAGATTTGCTCGCGATTGACCTGCGTTGAGTGGAAACCAGGAAAGTGAAGAGTCCACCCACCCTCTCTCCTCCCC
>NW_021241231.1:0-1207 GCF_002162155.2 Triticum dicoccoides | reverse complement strand
GGATGGCAATTTTGAGTTGTAAAAAATGTTTGGGTGGTGTTACTTTCAGGGGCGGAGCCAGGATTCGGACATGAGGGGGGCGAGAAAAATAATAATGGCTTAAGGGACACAATATAACAAATTAGCCTCAAAAGTAGCATTGATATGGATGCGCAGCAATATATATTTGATAACCCATTTGATAATACTAACAAGATACAATTTTATTGGTTTAATATTAGCTTTAGCATGTACGTCAGACGGATTTATATTTTTGGTAGCATGATATTTGAGCTGAAAGTACGCCTTCTTATAAAAAGTAAATCTACATTAGCTGTATCCCTCCTCTTCGTATATACTCCAATCATTGAAACCTTAAACAAAGAGTGCAATTAGCTTTCGAAATTGTAATGTTCCACATATAATTTGCAGATCAAACCACTAATTCACCAAGAATTTAAATTTGTCATGTGTGTTAGATCTGACAAATTCATCGGCAGTTCGTTGTTGTACTACTACTCTGGTGACATACCTTGAAATTGATGTAGTATGATGCGATGCCAACATCAGTTGATGAAGCAGCCGAAGATTCAATCATCGGAGGAGAAGCTTGGAATGCCCCGTGCTCCTGCGGTGCCGAAAGAAGCAGCGAGGGCCGAGAGGCGACGGCGCATGGGCGCACGAAGCCACGAACAAAACCAGGAGGGAAACAGACTACTAGATCGACGGCTGTAACTGTGCCTATTTTCACGATACGATTAGTACAATTAGCTATTCTCTGTGTTGGGCCTTTGGGCTGCACTATTGGTCCATTAGCTTCAAACGGGAGTACAATAATGAGGAGTACGTCGCTACTATATATACCATAGTACAAATACTGGGCGAGACGATGGGGTGTCTGACCCCTGCTCGCACCCCCTATCTCCACCCCTGGTTACTTCATGCCACACATGTGACACTTATCATTTGGATTGGATTAATATAATCCAAGGTCATAGGCGACTTGAAAGGAAAAATCAGCTAGAAACATAATTATGCAGCAAGAAGTTCAAAGCCAGCTAGGAGGGTTCGGGTGTCGACTGAGAATTCCAGTCGCGTGCAAGAATTGGCTTGGCATCATGTTGGAGGCTCCGAACGCCCTCCACTTCCTGACGGGGTTGGTCGCAGGTGTATGGGGTTTTGGTTCTGAAACGGTCTCACTGGCGTGTTTTGCGTATCGTGCTCGGTG
>NW_021241230.1:0-466 GCF_002162155.2 Triticum dicoccoides | reverse complement strand
GAGAAGCTGAAGTTTGATCACATATTAGAGGATCACAAAAAAGGGTTGTACCCCAATTGCGAAGATGGCAACACAAAGCTCGGTACCGTACTGGAATTGTTGCAATGGAAGGCAGAGAATGCTGTGGCTGACAAAGGATTTGAGAAGTTACTGAAAATATTGAAGAAGAAGCTTCCAAAGGATAACGAATTGCCCGACAGTACATACGCAACAAAGAAGGTTATATGCCCTCTAGGATTGGAGGTGGAGAAGATACATGCATGCCCTAATGACTGCATCCTCTACCGCAGTGCATACAAGGATCTGAACGCATGCCCTGTATGCGGTGCATTGCGGTATAAGATCAGACGAGATGACCCTGGTGATGTTGACGGCGAGCCCCCCAGGAAGAGGGTTCCTACGAAGGTGATGTGGTATGCTCCTATAATACCACGGTTGAAACGTCTGTTCAGAAACGAAGAGCATG
>NW_021241229.1:0-1234 GCF_002162155.2 Triticum dicoccoides | reverse complement strand
GGACGGCAGGCTCTGCCGCGCACCGCGTCGCCACCCCTGCCCTCCCCTCAACCTCCCACCACCGTCATTGCTAGCCACCGCCCGGCCATCCCTCTAGCCCCTGCACCATCGATGAACAACTAAGGCGATCCCGTGCACCGACCCACCCCTAAGATAGATATTGGGGTTGTGGCTTCCCCCTAAGATGCATGGTGGGGCTGGTTCTTCTCCGGCGAGGTACAAGGAAGAAGGAAAGAAGAGGTACTTGACGCAACAACAAAAAAATTAGGTACCTGGTAATTAGGAAAACCGGAAATCGTAAGTTTGGAACAGAAATTGCACTAAATTAGTTTACAAGCTGAATCCGACGAGAGGACATGATGTTATGAATCCACGACGCATTCGATAATGCATGGACAACAAGGACGGCAACATTTGCTGGCGAGATTCAGCACTAACACATACACGTCTTCAAGGCAAGACTGTGAGCGTTTCTAACCATATTATCCCTCTACAAACTAATGTAAAACGTTTTTGCAGTTCAAATTGATCTAAAAAACGTTTTATATCTTCTATATCTAAATAGCTAGCACCCATTAACATATTTCTCTTAACATGCACATATGCCACCTCAGCATGTTAACATGCATGCAAAAGACCCATTTCAGCATGTGAACATGCATGCAAAAGACCCACTTCATCATGCGAAGATGCATGTGAAAAGTCCCACGTCATCAATAATGAAAAAATAAATCATATAAGTTTTTAGTTTTAGTTCTCATATTATTCATCCAAATATTATTATCCAAAATAATCAAATATCATTAAAATATATTGCAGCCGAGTCCCGCAGCAACACGTGGTGCATCATCTAGTTAGTGTAAAGAGGTAGTACTAAATTAACAAAGTACATGCACCGACATGCGCGACAAGGTCATCATACACCGTCTTCGACTATCCTCCACAACAGTATGACCATCCTTGCTACGGGCGTCTTGCGTCCCCTCATTATTTCATACGTGTTGGGGTGAGGTGTCTCTAACCTACATGCTTTTTACAATTTGGGAATAATCATGTGTAGAATACTCGATTAAACTCTCAGTCCCACTAAGCATACATCATCTGAAACCCAACCATGGGCTTAGATGTCTTTTTAGTCTCCCTTTTTTAGTGGTCGAATATCACAATGGGTTTCTTTAAATAGATAGTATAAGAAAGGTTTTTCCTAAGTTTGTGCATTATTTTGAATTTTGTT
>NW_021241228.1:0-1791 GCF_002162155.2 Triticum dicoccoides | reverse complement strand
GCCCCAACAGCACCCATACCAACTCCTCTGATGGACTGGTGCACCCATACCAACTACTAATAATTCCTTACAAAAAAGAACCCTACAAATAATGCCAGGTAGTTTACGTCAAAATAAATAATAATGCCACTAATAGTACAACATTTTGCTGAACAATTTAATTTAGGTCGGATGTCGTTTTAGGGTAAAAGATCATCAGCTAGGTTTTTGACCAGATCAAATACATTCATCAGCTCATTTTTTGTCTTGGTCGTGCAGTGGTAAACTAGTTGCCCTGTAGTTTGGTAGAATGATATTTTTTTATCTTTTGAGAAACACATTGCAAACGCAGAAATTACCGGTATATGTCAGCACACATAACTAATTCATCCCTAGCTACTATTGTTCCTCCTAAAGGGATCATTGTCATGATGTTTCATTCTTGATGCCGGCTGTTTGGAACAAGTAAGAGCGGTCTAAGCACATATTCTTGCATGGCTTATCTTGCATAGGGCATATATTTTTAAAAATATTGTACATGGACATATAAAATTATGTTAATATACCTTTGGAAATATCTTTACAAGAAACTAAAAATATGGAAGGGAAAATGAAAAAAGGGGAAAGAGAAGAAAAAACATAAACCAGTTTGAAAGATTTTCAAAACCAATAGAACCCGGCAATTGGACACACACCATCTGCCTATTGGAGGGAGATTATGGAGGACTCAGCTCTGAGGCTATGAGGTATATTTTTTAAATATAAATCCCCGGTGCGCTAGAAAACTAGGGCCCATATAGGATTGTGAAGCCCCAACTCACCCAATCTCTCCTTAGGATCCGTTCGGAGTAGCTGTAGAGAAATCGTAGGAAAAATAACATGTGAAGAAATTGGGTTGCATAGAGCATGGAAACCTATGTGGTCTGAGAAACAGGAGATGGGATAAGGGCATCTCCAAGGCCTTCTATCAAATTGGACACCCCAAACGACGATGGATAGCGGGGCGGCCATCCAACCCTATGCACTAAATATCCGCTCTTTAAAAAAAATCAAATGTCCGCCATGCAGCCTCAGCTAGAATCATCGGCCGATAGAAATTCAACCATACTGCTCGAAAAATCATCTGATTTAGTGATTTATCGTCTGATTTATCACTAGTCGGTGGGTGACCAATAAGATTATGCCATATCATCATCGTTTATGGTTTTGCACCGATTTATCACTCTGACAAGCGATTTATGGGGAATATACCGGTAAATCGGGCCTATTTCTAGCACTATGTGTGCAAGAACTATGTTTATTTGTGTTTTGCAGATCTTGTTATGTAATATGTACATCTATCCTGTTTTGTTTGTCATTGTACAAGGATTCAAAGGCAAGGAATCAAGGTAACACTTCTGTGCAATATTTTGTTGTTGTTGAATATAACATATTTTATGCTGGAAATCTGGGGTTTGTACAAAAAATGGCTAATTAACAGTAAACCAATAAAATCAATTATTCGTCCGTCCCCAATGTGTAAGATTAGAATTTTGATGTACAAATTTCTAATTCTATGGATTCTCTTTTCTTCATAATTTTAGTACATTAGCATGCCATACAATGTTGCCTAAGAAACATTTATCGGGTGCTTAAAAAGAAAAAGAAAGCAAAGTGGTCTGCAAATTCAATCACAGAAAGGTCCAAAGCGTTCTGAAGATTCAATGTTGCCTATAAGTAGCATTGTTATTGTTGATGGTGTCACTTGAATTTGGTTCTTATTTGTGGTTGTGATAATCATGTAAGTTTCATTTTGATATCCTTTTAGTCCTT
>NW_021241227.1:0-724 GCF_002162155.2 Triticum dicoccoides | reverse complement strand
CCGCAGCGCCCCCACGCCCACGCCCACGCCCTCGAACTCCGACGACAAACCCTCCCCTGCGCGCCCTAGCCCATCGCCGCCATGCGCGGCGGCGGGCTGCTCCGGGCCCTGGCGGGCAGGTTGCGCGCGGCCCTCGTCGGCCGTATCCGCTACGGCGGTGGCCGGGCCCACGGCGGAGGTGGCGGCCCGGCTGCGAGGGGAGGTCACGTGGTGAGGACCGATGTATCCACCGGCGAGAGCGGGCGGGGCTCGTACAAGGGGGAGGCTCGTACGGCGGGAGGACCAGCGAGGGCGGGCAGGGCTCGTACCAGGCGGGAGGCTCATACGGCGGGAGGACCGGCGAGGGCGGGCAGGGCTCGTACCAGGCGGGAGGCTCATACGGCGGGAGGTCCGGCGGAGACGGCGCCGGGCATGGACACGGAGGGAGCGCACGGGGTGGGCACGGCGCGCGCGGATCGGACCATGAGCAGGCCAACGGTTTCTGGGGAGGCCTTCGGCGCCGCCTGAAGAAGGTGCGTCTCGTCTCCCATGTTCCCTGTACCCTTCTGTGCTGTCGAAGTACCTGTCGCTGCTTGCGTTCTCATATTCTCGGTTGGTTTTGAACAGACGCTTGATGAGCGTGACCTGCTGGAGAACCTCGAGGAGCTGCATTACCAAGTGGAGGTTCGTGATTGACCACTGAAGACTGCTTCATTGCGCTGCTTGTTTCTGCTATTTCCCGTTT
>NW_021241226.1:0-1283 GCF_002162155.2 Triticum dicoccoides | reverse complement strand
CATGGGCACGAGCCTGAAATCCCAATTTCAGCCCTCAAAACATCTCATATGTTTCGCGATGTTTCAAAAACGTCTTTGGTGCCTCAACTCTAAACCGTTTAACTGAACTATCACGTAGTTATCAAAACGTGTATGTCAGATGTTCGCAACAACCACAGACAACGTTCGAGGTTCAGCACACTGAGCGGTGCATTAAGGACATAAGCCTTCTATGAAGCAATGAGGACAATCCTCAGTTTACGGACCTAGTCCGCATAATTGCTACTATCAACTTTCAACTAATTTTTCTCTAGGAACATATCTAAACAGTAGAACTATAGCGTGAGCTACGACATAATTTGCAAAAACCTTTTGACTATGTTCAGGATAATTAAGTTCATCTTATGAACTCCCACTCAGATAGACATCCCTCTAGTCATCTAAGTGATTACATGATCCGAGTCAAACTATGCCGTGTCCGATCATCACGTGAGACGGACTAGTCATCATCGGTGAACATCTTCATGTTGATCGTATCTTCTATACGACTCATGTTCGACCTTTCGGTCTCCGTGTTCCGAGGCCATGTCTGTACATGCTAGGCTCGTCAAGTTAACCCTAAGTGTTTCGCGTGTGTAAATCTGTCTTACACCTGTTGTATGTGAACGTTAGAATCTAACACCCGATCATCACGTGGTGCTTCGAAACACGAACTGTCGCAACGGTGCACAGTTAGGGGAGAACACTTCTTGAAATTGTTGTAAGGGATCATCTTATTTACTACCGTCGTTCTAAGCAAATAAGATGTATAAACATGATAA
This sequence comes from Triticum dicoccoides, assembly GCF_002162155.2. Lineage (NCBI taxonomy): Eukaryota > Viridiplantae > Streptophyta > Magnoliopsida > Poales > Poaceae > Triticum > Triticum dicoccoides. Next base: position 483 of record NW_021241226.1, on the reverse strand, counting down.
ACATCACATGCAATCAAATAGTGACATGATGTGGCCATCATCACTTTGCTCCTTTTGATCTCCATCTTCGGGGCTCCATGATCATCATCGTCACCGGCATGACACCATGATCTCCATCATCATGATCTCCATCATCGTGTCTTCATGAAGTTGCCTCGCCAACTATTACTTCTACTACTATGGCTAACGGTTAGCAATAAAGTAAAGTAATTACATGACATTTAAGTTGACACGCAGGTCACAAATAAATAAAGACAACTCCTATGGCTCCTGCCGGTTGTCATACTCATCGACATGCAAGTCGTGATTCCTATTACAAGAACATGATCAATCTCATACATCACATATATCATTCATCACATCCTTTTTGGCCATATCACATCACATAGCATACCCTGCAAAAACAAGTTAGACGTCCTCTAATTGTTGTTTGCATGTTTTACGTGGCTGCTATGGGTTTCTAGCAAGAAAGTTTCTTACCTA
>NW_021241225.1:0-2386 GCF_002162155.2 Triticum dicoccoides | reverse complement strand
GCCGCGTCCAATACCTGTAGCATGATTAGGAAGCAATGCAGGGGCATATGCAACACCCACAAATTGATCAGGCAAAGGTATAGACACGGGCACTGGTGGTGTGGGAATGGTAGAGTTAGTCGGAAGTGCACGAAAAGGGAACACATTTTCATCAAACACAACATCACGAGAGATGTAGATGCGATTTGTAGGAACATGTAGGCACTTGTACACTTTGTGAAGGGAACTATACCCGAGAAAAATGCTCTTCTTAGACCGAAACTCTAGCTTACGCTTGTTATACGGACGTAGGTGAGGCCAACACGCACACCCGAACACTCTGAAGAATGTGTAGTCTGGAGTTTCATTGAGCAAGAGTTCAAGCGGGGTTTGCATTTTCAGAAGTCGTGAGGGAAGCCTATTTATCAGAAAAACAGGCTGTGGAGAAAGCGTCACTCCAGAACCAAAAAGAAACGGATGCATGAGCGAGCAAGGTTCTGTTTCAACAAGATGACGATGCTTACGTTCGGCAGTTCCATTCTGCCGATGTGTATGAGGACATGATACACGATGCGAAATCCCAAGTTTGTTAAAAAAACTAGTTGAGGTTGTGGTATTCACCCACCCCCCTAGTCGGATTGAATATGGATGATTTTCTGCTTAAGGAGACGCTCAACGTGTGCTTGAAACTGAATGAAAACATCGAACACATCAGACTTGCGCTTAATAAGATATAGCCAAGTAAACCGACTATAAGCATCAATAAAACTGACATAATAGTTGTGATCACTAACGAACGTCTGGGTATGACCCCATACATCAGAAAACACAAGCTCAAGAGGTTGTTTCACAACACGACTAGACTCTGAAAACGGGAGTTGATGACTCTTGCCCTACTGACAGGCATCACAGATAGTTTCAGCAGTTTTATAGGACACAACTGGTAGTTCATGACGATGCAACACATGACAAACTATAGGAGCCGCAGGATGACCAAGGCGCGCATGCCAGTGTGTAGGCGACACACGAACACCACTGAACGCCTGAGGAGAAGACTGCATGGAAGGTGTGCGTGGCGCATCAAGTGCATACATGCCATGACGAAGACGACCGCTAAGCAGAACGGCCCTCGTGTCCCGATCCTTGATAAAGAAATGAAAAGGATGAAACTCGGCAAGGACATTATTATCACGAGTAAGTTGAGGAATGAACAACAAACTACGCGTAGCAGAGGGAACACAAGGGCATTGGAAAGATGTAGTTTGCGAAAATTGTGTGTAAGGAGAGAGGCCTGACCAACATGGGAGATGTGCATACCTGCTCCACTGGCGGTGTAGACCTGATCATGACCACGATATGGCTCCTGAGTAGAGAGCTTGCCCATCTTGCCAGTGAGGTGGTTGGTAGCTCCGGTATCCATATATCACGTAGGATCGATGGAGTAGGACGGAGTGCGGCCATACTCATGACTCATCACCGCGGCGGCGACCTGCTTATCATTCCCTTTGCCATTGTTGCCCAGGCCCAGAAAGTCTTGCTTGTAGCGACGATGACAGCGAGAGGCAATGTGGCGCTCAAGGCCACACAGCTGGCAGGCCTGCTGAGCACCGCAACAAGGACATCAAGCAACGGGCTGGCTACCACCCGTGATGGTCGGCGCATTGCCCCGCGAGGCCGGTTGTGAGGAGGGCGCCGGTTTCCCACCCGATGGTGACGACTTTGGAGGTTTGCCGCGAGTGGCGGCATTGGCAGAGGCGAAGCCCGGGGAGACACGGCGCGCCTTGATGCGCTATTCACGACCAAGGAGTCGTGCATAAAGCTCACGAGGTGGAGCGGATCATCGCGGCCATGGACGTTCTCAATGAGATTGTCATAGTCATCATCAAGCCCGTTAAGCACGTAGGTGGTGAACTCCTCATCCTGCAGCAGCTGGCCAACGGAAGCCAACGTGTCGCTGAGACCAGTCATCTTGTTGAAGTAGTCTGTGATGCTGGGGTCACCAAGCTTGGTCTCACCCAGCTCGGTGCATATGGAATGAGCACGCATCTGAGACTGGGAGGCGAAGCTGGTGTGAAGCGCGGCCCACGCCTCCCGGGACGTAGCGGCGAAGATGACCATCGACGAGACGCTCGGAGTGAGCGAAGACTGGATGGCGGAGAGGATGGCCTGATCCTGGGCGATCCACGTGTGATACGCCGGATGATTAGGGGGCGGACACGGGATGGATCCGTCAACATAGCCCTCCAAGTAGCGGCTCCGCAGAAGAGGCAGCACCTGAGCACGCCAGGACAAGTAGTTGTCCGGCGCGAGCTTCACCGGCAGCAGGTGCGAGAAGTAAAACGGGGCCGTCTCGGGATGAGCAGCAACCGCCGAGTAGAAGCCGGGAGGACCCGCGGCCTAGACCACC
>NW_021241224.1:0-536 GCF_002162155.2 Triticum dicoccoides | reverse complement strand
AAAAAACAAAATAAAATAAATAATGCAGAAAACAAAACAAAAAAACTAGAAAAATAAATAAAAATAGCAACAATAACTAAAGAAAACAAAAAACAAAAAAAGTGCCTCCTGCTGGGCCCCCACGGCCTGAATACGACTAGAAACCCTACAATGGGACAGGATTCAGGCCCGCAGAAGGCCCAACAGGCCCACAGGCAAAGCAGTGTCAGATTAGGCCCATAGGCCTGCAGTTCAGAGGAGTTCGAGTGGGAAGAGGCAGCGGAGCTTATAAACAAGTGCGTGGCGCTCTCAACTAGCAAGGTGGGACTAAACTTCCACCACCACGCCGCTGTGCAAGGCCGTTGGTCCCGGTTGGAGGCACGAACCGGGACCAATGCCACCCTCTGGTCCCGGTTCATGGCACCAACCGGGACCAATGACCCCCTTTAGTCCCGGTTAGTGGCACGAATTGGGACCAAAGGATGCCGCTTCCCGCCCTTTGGGCTGCTGAAAAGAGGCCTTTGGTCCCGGTTGGCGGCACCAACCGGGACTAAAGG
>NW_021241223.1:0-414 GCF_002162155.2 Triticum dicoccoides | reverse complement strand
TAAAGTATATAGTATATGCCCGTGATCACCTCCCGAAGTGATCACAGCCCAGTAGTATAGCATGGCAGACGGACAAGAGTGTAGGGCCACTGATGGAACACTAGCATCATATACTAAGTATTTAGGATTGCAGGTAAAGGTATCAACAGTAGTAGCAAGGACAGGCTATGCATCAGGATAGGATAACGGAAAGCAGTAACATGCTACACTACTCTAATGCAAGCAGTAGAGAGAAGAATAGGCGATATCTGGTGATCAAAGGGGGGCTTGCCTGGTTGCTCTGGCAAGAGAGAGGGGTCGTCAACTCCGTAGTCGAACTGGTCAGCAGCAGCGTCGGTCTCGTAGTCTACCGGAGAGAAGAGGGGGGAAGAAATAATGAATACAGAGCAAACAAAGCATCACAAAATATAACAA
>NW_021241222.1:0-845 GCF_002162155.2 Triticum dicoccoides | reverse complement strand
TGAGGCATATTGGTAGCGCCACCGCCGGAGGCGGGGAAACCCCAGTCACTTGGGAGTCGCTTCTGGGGATGAGAGGAAACAGTTTTGACCTTGCTTGAGATGATGACCCGTCTTGTTAACTAACATCATGAGATGTTCTTCCGAAACCATACTCTCCTCTCCAAACCCTAGAGAGGAGATTTTCTGGAGGCACCATGCTAGCACCTCTCATTTGGTGGGTAGGTCGCCACCCCTCCTTTTCCACAACCGGCATGGGAGTGCGGGGAAGACCTGATCTACCATATGAATATCTAGTTTGGTGGTTTCTTCTCCGGGCCAGTAGTTCGTTAGGAGTGTGGACTTGGCGACTGCTCGTCCATCATCAACAACGACTGGTTATCTCTGGCGATGGAGAGGCAAGAACGGCGATGCTCCATCGTCCCGTTCAGGAGGTGAAAGATGACCAGACCCTAGGGAGCCTCATGTTCATTTATTTTATTTTACATGGTAGTATGTACCGCTAGGTTCGATGGCGGAGGCAAGATTTTCAAATTGGATGTGCATGGCTAAAAGTAGATGGTATTCTACTAATTAATTATAACATTAATTAGGAGATTTGAACTATTGTTTAGAAACTAATGAGTTTACAAATGTACACCCATGTCCTTGTCAGGCTCTGCCTATGGCTGGTCAATAGATGTGAGGCATTATTAGTTTTAGAGAGAAAAAGTTGAGTATGTTAATTTCGCTGTTCAGATCATAAAGCAATTATGTATCATGGTTCACCGAACCCATCTAGGGTTACGCTGCCTCCATGCTGTCGCCGCCGCCAAATCACCGCTGGCAAAGTCCAGGTGGGGGGGGGG
>NW_021241221.1:0-1011 GCF_002162155.2 Triticum dicoccoides | reverse complement strand
CCACTTACGTTTTCACTATTTGCGCCATGTTCATTACTATGAAAATCATGCGGAGGTAAGATATCATATGACGAGACGGAATCATTGTCGCTGCTGTCATCATCTTCGTTCAAATTATCGTTATCAGTCTTAGTCACCTTATCAGTATCATTCTCGTCCCTCCCGAATGTGGATTCTTCGTCCATGTCAACACGCCTAGCTAACTCACAAAACTGCAAAACATTTGAAGTGTTGATTACAACAATGACAAAAACTCATGTTGGTTTGCAAAAAAGGAGAAAGACGTGTAATCCATGAACCCAGCAGCTACCATGAATTTTTTCTTAATGCAATGGTTCAAACAACACTTTTTTGTGTTGTGTGAAACAACTAGTTGAGGTTGCCCAGCGGTGTGTGCATATTGTGTGATGTCGTCATGACAAAAATAAGCGTTCTTTAAATTAACTAGCCCTAACTTGTATCCTAGATTTGCCAGTTAACTAGCCCTAACTTCTATCCATCATGCCCGCTAGGTTTAGATGACAAACCTTGCCCCGCGGTGTAGGCGTCGCCGGCGTTCGACGACGGCAGCTGTCCCCTCCTTGAATCTACCAACCGGCCACGTGCACGACGAGCCATCGGCCGGATGTTTGGTAGGATCCGCGACGGGGGGTGGGGAGATTGGTCCGGATGCGGCGTGGCACGTCGGGCCCTTCACGTCCGGGGGGTGGATGATGACGGTGAGATGCGGCGACGCACGCTGTTGGGACGACGATGGTGGCGTCTGACGGGGTCGGACGGCGGCGATCCGTGGCGCCGACGATCGGATGGGGCGGGCGAGTGCACGAGGTGGGCGGTGGAGTAGACGGGGTGCCTTCACGTCCGGGCGGTGGACGATGATGATGAGATGCTGCGACGCACGCCGTTGGGACGGCGACGGCGGCTTCGGACGAGCTCGGACGGCGGCGGCGGACGGGGTCGGAGGGCAGAGATCCGCGGCGGCGGCGATTGGATGGGGCGGCCGAGTAGACG
>NW_021241220.1:0-392 GCF_002162155.2 Triticum dicoccoides | reverse complement strand
TCCAGTACAGTACCGAGCTTTGTGTTGCCATCTTCGCAATTGGGGTACAACCCTTTTTTGTGGTCCTCAGCTTCTCCTTTTGACTTTCGTATTGCGTCCTTGCATCGACAATGACCCGACGGAGATCATCATCATCGGGCACATCGCCTGGTTCCTCTTGATCTTCATCAGCTTCGCCCGTTGCAGTATCATCGTGCACATCATCTGGTTCCTCTTGATCTTCAGTAGCATCACCGTATTCAGGGGGCACATAGTTGTCATCATACTCTTCTTCTTCGCCGTCTTCCATCATAACCCCTATTTCTCCGTGCCTCGTCCAAACATTATAGTGTGGCATGAAACCCTTGTAAAGCAGGTGGGTGTGGAGGATTTTCCGGTCAGAGTAAGACTTC
>NW_021241219.1:0-1850 GCF_002162155.2 Triticum dicoccoides | reverse complement strand
GAAGTCCAAGATGGTATCCGTACTTCAAGGTGAGCATTGACAATATACACTTTTCATGGCTTGATATGCTTGTATTGTTCAAGTTGAGCACTACACAGGCTTGTGATGCCATTTTCAGGACTGCATTGGGGCAATAGATCGTACTCATGTCACTATCAGAGTTCCTAGGTCATAGTCTGCAGCATACAGGGGGAGGAAGCACTACACAAGCTAGAATGTGCTTGCTGCTGTTGACTTTGATCTGAAGTTCACATTTGTGCTAGCTGGCTGGGAGGGGTCAACACATGATGCAAACATTCTTACTGACAACATGAGTCAATCTGATGGGATCAACATCCCCGACGACAAGTTCTACCTTGGAGATGCTAGCTATGCATGTCGGCCGGGTATTCTTCCACCCTTCAGGAAAACAAGGTACCATCTCAACGAGTTCTCTGGTAGGAACTTTCCTAGGACTACACATGAGCTGTTTAATCTCAGACACTCCAGCCTTAGAGTAACTGTTGAGACGGCATTTGGAGCTATGAAGAATAGGTTTAAGATCCTGGATCAGAAGCCATTCCACCCATACTCCACTCAAGTTAAGCTAGTTCTTGCTTGTTGCATTCTGCATAACTGGATTCTCCAGTGGGGCTTTGATCAACACGTGCCTGAGAGGAAGAGGTCGAACCTGATGATGTTGTTAGCTCTGGCCATGGTGTGGAGGCATTTGACAATGACGCTTGGAAGAACAAAAGGTTGGAGTGGCAGAGGCAATGTGGCTTAACAGAGGTCAGTGCAGGATTTGAAGAAGAGGAAGAAGCAGCAGAAGCACAGAAGAAGAGGAAGAAGCAGCAGAAGCAGAAGAGGAAGATGAAGCAGCAACACCGATGAACTATCCCCTATTTAGCCAATGGCTCTTAATGAACTGTCATTTGATTGTAGTTAGGATGAACTGTCATTTGTTTAACTAGCTGGCACTATGTTTAGATTGTGTGTGGTAAGGTCACCACTAGTTAGAAGTGGTGACAACACCTTATGCAGGTTGCAACCAAACACCATGTCATATCTGCACCTAATGCAATACGGGCAACCAAACGCTGGGTCAAAAATGATTGTCTCATGCAACTAGGGACATGCAGGCAACCTAACTATGTGCATCTGATTTTTTTTTGGCCTGCATCCCCTCAAACCGGCTCAATAGAGCCAGGCTCGCCGGGCCAGGCTGAGTCGGCAATGTAACCAAACACGCCCTAGGTCACCGACCGTTAGCTTGTGTAGGTTAGATTATTTTTTATGAAAAAAATTCGTTTGATTTAAATGAAACTTTGTGAAATTTCGTACTTTTGGTCGTAAAATATACAAAAATTAATAAGTATCGCTCCGTTTGCAAGAATTTCATCCAATTTTTTGTTAAGTATTTGTTCAAATTTGATCATACATTTGGTGAGTGCGATTGGATGAAGGCCACCCCTATTTCTGTTCATGTAAATTTTTTGGTGTCCGTTTTGGTGAACCGCGACGGAGTTGGCCTAGCAGATTATTTATCATGTAATAATACGTACATTCCTTTTGGTTACACACATGTCCTTTTCAAAATGTCCTGCCAAACGTAAGCAAAGTGGAAGTGGGCACTCCTCTTGTGTCCAGGCAACGGCCAAAGTTCAACGGTCCATGCGTGTGGGCACTCCTCCGGGTACAAGACATCTCTTCTCTTTCATTTTTTTTCTTAATTAATATAGGAATACAAGTTACTCCCTCTGTTCCATAATATAAAAACGTTTTTTACACTACACTAGTGTAGAAAACGTTCTTATATTAAGGGACGGAGGTAGTACCTTGCAAAGATTAGGGCAAGGTTGGACACATGT
>NW_021241218.1:0-1085 GCF_002162155.2 Triticum dicoccoides | reverse complement strand
GATGGGGACGGGCCCGGGGCGGCGACGGGGACGGGGGCGGCGACGGCGACGGAGACGACGGAGACAGAGGAAGAAACAGAGGGGGAATGAAATTTTCGAAGTGTTGTATATATAGAAGGCACCTTTATTACCGGTTGGAGCCACCAACCGGTACTAAAGGCCAGTTTTGGCCAGCCCAAGCGGCGAGAAGCGACCCCCTTTCGCACCGGGTGGTGGCACAAACCGGTACTAAAGGCCCCCCCTTTAGTACCGGTTGGTGGCTCCAACCAGTACTAAAGGCCTCGCACTGCCACCCCAAAGTTTAGTCCCACCTCGCCGGGCGAAGGGCAGCCGCACTGGTTTATAAACCCAACTGCGGCTACCACTTCGAACTCCTCTGTATAGCAGGCTTGTGGGCCTAAACTCTGCGCGCTGCCCTGTGAGTCTGCTGGGCCTTTAAGGCCTGTAATTACACACTTGTGGCCTATCAGGCCCACAGGGCAGCGCCCCAATTTTTTTTATAGTTTTTTTCTTTTCTGCTTTATTTTCTTCTATTTATTTTTGCGTAGTTTTTTGTATAGTTTTTTCTTTTCTGTTACATTTATTTTATTCTATTCATTTGTGAGTAGTTTTTCATCTAGTTTGCCAAAATTCAACATTTTCAGAGTTCATTTTGTAGTGATTTTCAATTTCACGGTCATTTTCTAAACGATTGAAAAATAGCAAATATAATTTTTTTCTTTTCTGCTTTATTTTTTCTTCTATTTATTTCTGAGTAGTTTTTTCTTTTCTGCTATATTTACTTTCTACTATTTATTTTTGAGTAGTTTTTTTATATAGTTTTTTTCTTTTTTTAGCTATAGTTTTTCTTTCTTTTCTGCTATTTTTTCTTTTCTGCAAAACTTGATGGTCAAAGTCTGGAGTTATAACTTAAAAAAAAGAAATGTCAATGTGCAATTAGTTTTTGCCATAACAGAAGAAGTCCGGAGTTGTAATAAGTTATTAAAAATAAAAAAGAGGTGCAATGCTCGTTAATTTGCTTCAAGCCTTTCGGAATAGTGTAAACTGCACTGCGCATAGCTCCGTGCAGTCTACCGTATTCCTGA
>NW_021241217.1:0-386 GCF_002162155.2 Triticum dicoccoides | reverse complement strand
GTACGTAGTCACTTGTTGAAATCTCTAGAAAGACAAATACTCCATATTTCGGAACAGATGGAGGCTTTTACTCCGTATTTGGGAACAGAGGGAGTATCACCATATGGAGGGAACAGAGGAAGCTTGAAATATGAACATGTCAATGGGAGGGAGTAAAAGCCTCATGCATGCATGCATGCAACATGCAACACTCACACGTACACATGGACGAACGCAACACTCACGCACCCATACGACACACGGCACACAGCACACGACGCAACACACACGCTCACATTCAAGTGCTCAACCTACTCCCTACGTCCGTGAAAGACTGTACATTTAGAGATTTACACATTGACCAGGGCATAATTAACGCCCAAAAGTAGCAGACTTATGTGTGCATG
>NW_021241216.1:0-1272 GCF_002162155.2 Triticum dicoccoides | reverse complement strand
TGCACTACTACAACTGTAATGTGAAATTTTGGAAAATTCTAGGGGTCATTTGACCTTTTAAAGACATTTAAGTGATTTTCTAACTATTTAATGACCGTAATTCAAATTTGAATTACATCTACACGCAACGACTAATCAAAATGGTTTGAAAATCATATTTGTGTACTTGTGTGCGAGTTAATTCCATGTGTAGTAAATTAGAAGGAATTTTAAAACATATTGGTCTCACGACATGGACAGATGCATATGTATGCATGGAGTGACATGGCATTTTAATCCAAAAAAATAGAAAAATGATTTGAAAAACATGAAACCTTGCTTGATTTAATGTCATGCCACCAAGATGATGTGGTAAAGAAATTTGCATGTTCGACGAAAGTTTGGACACACACCCCTCACAAACCGGAGCAACTCGCTAGAAGGTTTGTGGTTCCGAGAGGGAATAATTCATGTTTGATGACGAATGGTAGATAGCTTCCTCTTACGGCCTTCAATTTTTTTCTACGTCTAACGTGCACTACTACAACTGTAATGTGAAATTTTGGGAAATTCTAGGGGTCATTTGACCTTTTAGACATTTAAGTGATTTTCTAACTATTTAATGACCGTAATTCAAATTTGAATTACATCTACATGCAATGACTAACCAAAACGGTTTGAAAAATCATATTTGTGTACTTGTGTGCGAGTTAATTCCATGTGTAGTAAAATAGAAGGAATTTTCAAACATATTGGTCTCATGACATGGACACATGCATACGTATGCATGGAGTGACATGGCATTTTAATTCAAAAAAATAGAAAAATGATAAGAAACACATGAAACCTTGGTTGATGTAATGTCATGCCACCAAGATGATGTGGTAAAGAAATTGGCACGTTTGACGAACGTTTGGACACACGCCCCTCACAAAACGGAGCAACTCGCTAGAAGGTTCGTGGTTCCGAGAGGGAAGAATGCATGTTTGAAGACGAACGGGAGATAGCTTCCTCTTACGGCCTTCAATTTTTTTCTATGTATAACGTGCACTACTACAACTGTAATGTGAAATTTTGGAAAATTCTAGGGGTCATTTGACCTTTTAAAGACATTTAAGTGATTTTCTAACTATTTAATGACCGTAATTCAAATTTGAATTACATCTACATGCAACGACTAACCAAAATGGTTTGAAAATCATATTTGTGTACTTGTGTGCGAGTTAATTCCATGTGTAGTAAATTAGAAGGAATTTTCAAACATATTGGTCTCACGACATGGACAGATGCATA
>NW_021241215.1:0-647 GCF_002162155.2 Triticum dicoccoides | reverse complement strand
GCTGCGAGTCGGGAATACATAGTTGTCGGTGAAAACCGAGCCGACGTCGGACGATGGCGCCGTTCTGGACCGTTACCTAGATGCAGGCATCGTCCTGTAACTATTGTCGACCCACTCGAGCTGCTTCGGGGGAAATCCTAAAATCTGGTTTTCCAGATCTGGCGATAGCGGCACTGCGGTGTCGTTTCTCTCTTGGGAGCATCATTTGTGGAGCAGCACTGGAAGACAGAGACATGAGGTGGAGCGTCTTTGTCTTGCACGGAGCTTCGGTTGTGACGTCAAGTCATGTCTGGCCGACAGGTGCTACGCTTTGTCACGCCTGTTCGGCAGGTGCTACGCACAACAGATTTTCCAGAGTCTTCCCGTCTGGATGGACGAGCGTAGGGAGGGGGTGCCGCTAGGCGCCGTGGTGGCATCGACAGATGGCCGGACTGGCAAGGATGATGCGGATCTCTCTCCTGGAGATGGGTCAGCGGTTCGATGATGATGGCGGCTTTCTAAAACGTGTGCATGTGGTGTACACTTTAGGTCTGTTGCACCGGCTGTTGATTCCGATACCTTATGCAGATGGATCGGCGACGACACCGGTTTTAGATATGGGGAGTGAGAGCACTCCACATTAACATTTTTGTAGGTGTGAGTTGTGG
>NW_021241214.1:0-1053 GCF_002162155.2 Triticum dicoccoides | reverse complement strand
CTGATACGGTTCTTCGTTAGGGTAATCACGGTACTCCTCGGAGGCAGAACCTGTCGCAAAGGACACCGATACACAACCATCACCAAACAATGTGCAACAATATGATGCATGCATGAAACATGGCAATATGAGTGTGTTGGGCTAATGCAACTAAAACCAGAAGGGTTTGAACAAATTTGAATCAAGGATTCAAATTTCAAATTCAAATATGGCCTTTTAAAGTGCTTTTCCTTGTTCTGCTTGAAACATCAATTTAACTTGTTTGATCATGCATGAAAATAGTACAGATGGATAGATTGGATTTTTCTGATCATTTTTCATATATAATTTGTCCAATTTGGAGTTACAGAATAAAAGTTATGAATTTTTGAAGTTTAAATAATATTCTGGAATTTCCTGATTAAATTAAATCCAGAAATATAATTATTGCGCCAGCATGACGTCAGCATGACGTTAGTGGTCAACTGCGGCTAGCTGGAGTCAAACCTGACGTGTGGGGCCCACACGTCAGTGACAGGGGGTTTAAACAGGGTTAAATTAATCCTAATTACTAATTAGTGGCGCTGGGGCCCACTAGTCAGTATCAGGGGGTTAACTAACAGTGGTTAGCGCTAATCCTAATTAGCTACAGGGATGGGCCCACCTGTCAGGGACTCAGGGGGGGTTCCTGCCGTGGTCAAAGTGGGTCAAACCCACCGGCGACATGACGCCGGCGAGGCCCGAGACGGCGGCGCGATGTGGGATCGCGCTACAGGGCACGGGCGAGGCTGTGCTTGGGCTCGTTGGAGAGCTCTTGCTCCCGCGCGTCGAACGGTGGTGGTGGCCGAGCCTGGGGTGGCCGGAGTCGACGGCGGCGAGCTCGGCTGCGGCCGCCGGAGTTCGGGTGCGGTCGGAGTCGGCGTTGCAGGGGGTTTGGGGAGGCGTTGGTGCGTGCTGCGTGCTCCTAGTGAGGCGTGGAGCACGATAGTGTGCTCGGTTGGGCGCTACGGTGACCGTGGCCACGACGGCGACATCGCCGGCGGCGTGGAGCTCTCGGCCAAGGTGGGGCTAAGG
>NW_021241213.1:0-1394 GCF_002162155.2 Triticum dicoccoides | reverse complement strand
GATCACATCATCGGTATCACGTCTATCGAGAGGGGACAAATACCGGCAACACAGAAGGGAACACAATCAATGCAATGCACAATATGATGCATGATCATGACATGGCAAAATGAATGTGTTTTGGGCTAATGCATCTAGCAACAAGTTAAATGGGGTTGGTTTGAATACAAGATTCAAATTCAAACTCCATATGTGATTATTTAAATGCCATTTAATTGATTTGTGCTAAACAGCAGCTATAAGTTGTTCTAACATGCATGAAAATGGTACAGATGGATTCCTTGAATTTTTCTGATAATTTTTCATATATAATTTATTTAATTTGGGGTTACGGTTAATTTTCTATGATTTATTGAAGTTTAGAATATATTCTGGAATTATTAAATCATTTAAGATTTATTTAAATTCCAGAAAGGAATTATTGCGTCAGCATGACGTTGGCATGATGTCACAGGTCAACAGGGGCTGGTCCGGTCAAACCTGACGTGTGGGGACCACACGTCAGTGACACAGTTAACTAACCTAAGTTTAATTAGAGCCTGGCCCACATGTCAGTGTCAGCAGGGGGGGTAATTAGTTTAACTAATTCGATTAGTGCTAATCCTAATTAGCTAACAGGGCTGGGCCCACCTGTCATTGAGTCAGGGCGTCCAACTGGGGTCAAACTCGCCGGACTTGGTCCACGGCTCGTCGCCGGTGAAGCCCGAGACGGCGGAGGGGGTCGGAATTCCTCCTCCGGCGACCAAATGGCCGGCGGAGGGCAGCTACATGATGCTGAAGATCCCGCACGTCGAGTGGTGCGGTCAGTTAGGCCGGGGGCGACCTATATCGACGGCGGCGAGCTCAAAGGCGGCGGCCGGAGTTCAGGCCAGCACGACGTGGTGGCTGCAGCGCGTTAGCTGGAGAGCAGAGGAGCGCGTCGGAACCCTGGGGACCTGGAGAGCACGCGGGAGCTACTGGAGCGAGCGGAAGAGCTCCGGGGCGCGAGGTTCGCCGGCCATGGCGATGGCCGGAGCTCGGTGCTTGCGGGGACGGCAGCTACGGCACGAGAACGAGCAGGGGGTCAGAGGGGAAACAGAGAGGAGCTCACGTGGGTTGCGACGGTGGCCTCGGGGAGCTCGGGGAGGCGTCAGGGAGGGCACACGGTCGCCGGCGATCTCGGCGGCCGAAGCTTGAAGAAGAGGTCGGGGAAGCCGCTGCAGGGCGTGCCCGCTCGTGTGGCTTGGCGGGGACGGTGTAGAGGTCAGCGCGGAGCTTCTGGAACTGGCGGAGGGGCGAGGGAGGGCTGGTGGCTGCGGCTATGGCGAACGGCGGCGACGGCTGCGCTCGGGGATCAGAGGGAAGAGAGGGAAAGAGAGAGCCAGAGGAGGGGGAGCGATCCAGAGGGAGAGGGA
>NW_021241212.1:0-397 GCF_002162155.2 Triticum dicoccoides | reverse complement strand
GATGCTATCCAGCAAAACCCAGACGCCATCAGGCGTGCGATGGGCCGCCAGTAATAGGCTGGATCTCTCTTGATGTGGCCCATATTAATGGAAGAGCATAATGGGCTCTCGTGTTTTTTCATTACTAGGGAATAACGAATGATGCTTGGACACTAAAAAAATACTATAGTTTTTGCCGCACATGGGGGGAGGGCACATGCACGTTTAGGAACAAAGGGATCAATAAATCATTCGGGATGTTCACAGTTTATGGAAGGCGGATGAAGCAAACTTGTACATGAAGGAGATTATGCGATCAAGTTGTTGCCATGCGTACACGTTGCCAATATCATAGCTCCAAAAGGTTCATGTTAAGCTAGCTTACCGTGTCTTTGGTGTGACTGGATATATAAAAAGG
>NW_021241211.1:0-931 GCF_002162155.2 Triticum dicoccoides | reverse complement strand
TTTTTTTTTCTCAATTTGTGTTCTGAATTTGAGGTTGCAGATGCATGCCTCGATTGTTTATATAAATGTGTAAGTAGAAAAATTTCATGGGAAACAACCTGGGATAGGTAAGAGAGATACGAATCATATGGTGGTCTTTCAGAAGAGATGCTGCTACGAAGATCTTTGTATGTCCCTTGCGGCCATGCCGACAACTTACTAGATGTTTTTCTTCCAACGTGGATCTTCTTTTCTTAAGAACCAACTTTTATTGTAGATCTTTTTGAAAGCATGGCATATGAAGTAGAACTGGATTTTACATAGTTATATCTACGTGCTTGTCCAAGTATAGACTTCAATATATAGCTTGTGAAAATTTGAAAATCGTTTGGTTTAGTGAATTTCCTTTGTCCAAGTATGATTCCTTCTATACTTCCATTTTTTTTAGTTGCCACTATTTTGTATTTTGTATTAAATTGACATTTTGAAATAAGCTGACGGCGATCCTCGGCAGCGAGACAAGTGTATGGGAAATTCAGTTTCTTTAGTGAACTCAGTTGAACCTTGCAATTGTAAGTATGTGCCGAGTCGTGCATAGCTTTTTGTTTTGTGTAAGTGGAAAGTATTACTAGTTTCACTTTGTCCAATTTTTTCAGGGACAGCTTTTGGGAGTTGGTCCAAACTTAATGCATTCATGGGATCACCAATTTTTGGCGATGGTTGAGATTGGGTAGGTTGTACCATGAGTTCCTGGATGATTGTTGCAATTCTCATGCTTGCTTGCAAGGATGTTGCATGAATTGGAGAGATTGGGACTGAATACTGACCTCGAATATATATTGATGCTCCTATCTTCTCATTGCATTTGTCTCTGCATTAAATTAGTCAAGTTAAATTTTCAGTACCAATTCTACGATGTATTCCCCTCATGGAATTTTGATTCCTCTTTCTA
>NW_021241210.1:0-871 GCF_002162155.2 Triticum dicoccoides | reverse complement strand
TGGTTAAGGCAAATTTGACAATTTTAACTTGTGGATGAAATCATTTCACAAAATGAATTGTCCCTAAAAAAATTTCACTCAGCTGACCTTTTTTAGTGGTGCCCGATATGAAGGCGCCACACTACACCATGCAACGCCTGATAGATAGGCGTTGCACGCCTGGCCAGCGTCGCACCCGTGTGATTCAAAAATTACTAAGTAGTGTGCAGCACCTGAGAGCTAGGCGTCACACTATACAGTGTAGCGCCTAGCCTCTAGGCGTTGCACTAGTGGTTGCTTAATTTTGTAGGCAACCACTAGTGCAACGACTAGAGGCTAGGAGCTACACTATATAGTGTGGCGTCTAACTCTCAGGCGCTGCACACTGACTTAGTAATTTTCAGGCGGTCCGGGATGCGACGCTGGCCAGGCGTGTGGCGCCTATCTGTCAGGCGTTGCACAGTGTAGTGTGGCGCCTTCGTGTCGGGTGCCATTCAAAAAGGTCAGCTGAGTGAACTTTTTTTAGAAGCAATGCTTTTTGTGAAATGATTTCATCCATAGGTCAAAATTGTCAAATTTACCACTGGTTAAATGAGCGCATCAGTAACTGTCACCTTGCTCGGTTGGAAGATACTTCAGTTAGGCTGTCTCCAACAGGTGGGGACTGAAGATTGCTAACCGGCTTCCATTGTTGACGAGCAAGGTGGCACTCCCAACTGGTTGCATGGTACGACTCCGCATTCTACTGATGCCTTACTGCTGCTGGTGGCTTTCTTGTGTAGTTCTCCATTTTCATGCTGTAAATTGTGTGCCCATCTGTTCCCTCTCTATGTTTTTCATGAGCTTTGATTCATCTCTATGTTGGTAATGCCTTTCTTGCATAGAGCAAACC
>NW_021241209.1:0-396 GCF_002162155.2 Triticum dicoccoides | reverse complement strand
AAAGTTGCTCTCGTCGAGCCTCACCGACGTGAACCCATAGGTCGGGTCGGCGGCTTTCGGTGCCCGTGCGCCCCTGGCCGCAGCGCATGACCAGGACGCCAAGAAGACAAGCAGAGAGACACTGATCCAAGAGAGAGCGCGAGGAGCCATCTGTACTTTATACTCTACGTGTGTGGCTTCTGCTTGGCCTTGGATTGTCTCTCGATGGTGATGATGAGATGGGTGGGAGTAATCAAGTTCCCTCTGGTTTATATAGGCTCTGGGGATTCATCAGTATATACTGATTTTGGCTGTGTGTATCCTAGTTATGCAGAGGCCGGGTGATACTCTTAATGCTTTGTATCACTTTGATGCTACATTTTGAAATAATAAAAGCGCCCTTTATCGAAAAAAATC
>NW_021241208.1:0-501 GCF_002162155.2 Triticum dicoccoides | reverse complement strand
GGCTATTTATCAAAATATACAAAGTTTGTATTTGCAAAACCAAAATGTATGTCTTGAAAGCCAGCAGGGGGAGCTTTCAAGACTGCTTTTATTTAACTCAACCAAAGCTTCAGTCTAATAAATGAGTTTGACTCTAGAGTATATTATCATCTTCTATCTAGTGTATTGATTAGTAGCAAGCTACACATGCTTCCTTTATTTACTCGCTTATTAGAGCATATTTTTCCTCCCGATCGAACGCACGCATCGGCATCGCTTCCAGAGATCCAGATCCAAGTAGCGACGACCTCTGGCTCCGATCTTGAGAGAGGAGGCAGCTGAATGCCCTCAAAACAGAGGAGGGGATCCAGCTTGTCGACGGAATTGGCGTCGGCAACGCTAACCAGTATTGCCGGTGATGTCGTTGACGCCCTTTGATGCAGCAGCCCATGTCGATGCCGATCACGAGGGTCGGCGACTATGACGATGAAGACACGAAGCCTAAGCACGGTGCTCGCCCCC
>NW_021241207.1:0-391 GCF_002162155.2 Triticum dicoccoides | reverse complement strand
ACTCAACTCTAAGCAATAGCAGGCATGACAACAAACATGAATGAGTAGGCACATCAGGGCTCAAACAACTCCTACTCATGCTAGTGGGTTTCATCTATTTACTGTGGCAATGACAGGTCATGCAAAGGATAAAGGGTTCAGCTACCGCAGCAAGTAACAAATATGTCGTTGTTGTCCTAATGCAGTAAAAGAGAGCAGGAGCGAGAGAGAGGGATTTTATCGGAATGAACAAGGGGGGTTTTGCTTGCCTGGCACTTCTGAAGATAATATAGCTCTTCATCGGTGTCATCGATCACATCGTCGGTACACGTCTATCGAGAGGGGACAATTACCGGCAAATACAGAAAAACACGATCAATGCAATGCACGATATGATGCATGCTATGACATG
>NW_021241206.1:0-498 GCF_002162155.2 Triticum dicoccoides | reverse complement strand
TATAGAACTACTTTATTTTAGTATATGCTTAGTTTGAACTAGTTCAATTAATATAACTAGTTTATTTTTAGTAAATGTTTAGTTGAACTAGTTGAATTAATATATAGAACTAGTTTATTTGAGTATATGCTTAGTTTGAACTAGTTGAATTAATATAACTAGTTTATTTTTAGTAAATGTTTAGTTGAACTAGTTGATTTAATATATATAGAGAACTACTTTATTTTTAGTAAATGTTTAGTTGAACTAGTTGAATTAATATATAGAACTACTTTATTTTAGTATATGCTTAGTTTGAATTAATATAACTAGTTTATTTTAGTAAATGCTTAGTTGAATTACTAGAAGTAGTTGAATTAATTGAATTAGTAAGTGATTAATGTTTCGCCTAATATGAACATAGGAAATGTCGTCTGACGACGGAAAAAATTTCATTATGTGCGATTACTGTGAAGACCAGCGCGGCCAGTGCGATAGAAATTTCCTTGTTGATGGTAG
>NW_021241205.1:0-735 GCF_002162155.2 Triticum dicoccoides | reverse complement strand
TAAAGACTTCATTAGTCGCGGTTCCTACAGTTTCGCGACTAATGGGGCTGGACGGAAGCCTCTTTTTCTACCAGTGTCCCGGTTCATCCGCGTGCATTATATATAATTAGACAAGTATCTATCTAAAGTAAGAATTATTTTCTTTCAGAAAGAAGATAAGAACAAGAGGCTCAACACGGTGGTGCCGGCGACATGATCGGCGCGGGTAATCGATGGCGGTGAAGATGGGGAAAGGACGTGACAGACTGCTAAACCTATGCAAATCTCGGGGAAATGGAGCTTGGAGGTCGAGCTTCGAGAGGAGAAAGCTTAACTAGTGTGGCTCGGGCATTTCATCGAACACCTCATGTGCATAGGAGGTGAGCTAGAGCCCCCAAATGCCCTCCCCTCGCCGTCCAGAAAAAATAGAGCACTGTAGAGTGCTCTGCCGTGGCGATGGGGTATATATAGGCAACTCATTTGTCCCGGTTCGTGGCTGGAACCGGGACTAAAGCCCCACCTTTTGTCCCGGTTCAAGCCACGAACCGGGACAAATGTATGTGGGCCAGGAGCAAGGCCTATTGGTTCCGGTTCGTGCCAGGAACCGGGACAAATGGGTCCATACGAACCGGGACCAATGCCCACTAGGCCTCGGCCGGCACCCTGGGCTCACAAACCGGGATGTATGCCCCCATGGGTCCCGGTTCATGACTGAACCGGGACTAATGGGCTTGCCAGACCCCAACCAAAGCCCTG
>NW_021241204.1:0-981 GCF_002162155.2 Triticum dicoccoides | reverse complement strand
TGTTCGATTCGATTCGATTACGCACATGTGTTAGGGTTTGGGCTATTTCTTTCCCCTTTGTCACAGATGGTGTATGCGTGTAGGGTTTTAGAAGTGGATCGTGAACTTAGTGTCAGAGAAAAATTAGGGTTTACTGTGGGCTTTGGATGGGGTGTTTGCAATTGAATTAGGGTTTACATAGCAAAATTAGGGTTTGATGTTGTGCTGGATATCTTAGGGAAAGACCACACCCTGTTAAATTGGCCAAAAATGTTTGCTTTATATGGCCTTGTTGTTGATCATATGGCATTTTGTTCATGAGATGACTGTTTGCTTGTCAGATCCGCCCAAAAAACATGCTTTTGACGTGAAAGATCATATATTTGTTTAGTGGAGGCCATGAATCCGTGCTTTTGTTCTGAAAATGTCTGAATTTTGTAATTTCTGAACCTGTCTGAAATATCTATTTCTGAACATTGCCACTTTGCTTGGTTTGGTGCAGTTACATTGTGTCTATTTCCTTACTCAGATGCTCTCAAATATCATGCTTGGTTTGGTGCAGTGTCTGCATGTCTTAATTTATCAGAAATGGCTGAATTTACTACTGTCTATGTCTGTTATAACTGTCTGAACATGTCTGTTTTTCTGGTCTGAACATTGTCACTTTGATTAATTTGCAGGACCCCTAAGCAACCACTTCTCCGTTGAGGTCATAGGCAAGCATAGGGATTACCATAAAGGCCACTCCATTTGGTATGACTACTGTGACATAGATAATTGGACACCTACTGTTGTTGCTAGTCTAGTGGAGGAAATTGGGTATGAGTTTGAGGGCACACTACTAGGGAAAAGCCTAGTAGTAGCGCGGGTTGAATAGCTAGTAGTAGCGCGGGCACCCGCGCTACTACTACGGCGCTACAGCTAACTTGTAGTAGTAGCGTGGGTGCGCCCACGCTACTACTATGTCTGTTAGTAGTAGCGTGGGTGCCCCCCCCCCCGCGC
>NW_021241203.1:0-2905 GCF_002162155.2 Triticum dicoccoides | reverse complement strand
GGAATGCTGGTATGACCTTCTTTCTTGGCTACATCTTTGTTCCCATTGTTTTCACTTTAGCAAGCCAGTAAATTAAACCACCATGGAGAGAACTGGGTTTAGGTAATGTTGGTCTGTGCCACTAGAATTTTATATCTACTAAATGGCTCTTGATTGTAGTATGTTGCTTCGATTTCGTGATCATAACACATGAACTCTGCCTCTGTTTTCACAAACACAGCCAGTCCTAAATCTAGGAAAAGGAGGAGGGTTGTGATCATAGTTTTAAATAGCCAGCTATAGTCCCGCTATAGCTGTTTGAGCATGTTGCCGCTAAATGATTTCATGTACAATTTGCCGCTATAGCCCAG
Source organism: Triticum dicoccoides (assembly GCF_002162155.2). Taxonomy (NCBI): domain Eukaryota; kingdom Viridiplantae; phylum Streptophyta; class Magnoliopsida; order Poales; family Poaceae; genus Triticum; species Triticum dicoccoides. The sequence continues at coordinate 2,555 of NW_021241203.1, read as the reverse complement.
CTATAGCTGTTTTTAAAGATCGCCGCTATATGCCATAGCCCGCTATTTAAAACATTGGTTGTGATAGGCTTTGTGAGCCAACATAAAAACCAACCATTCTTATGAATATGAAACACTCGAACATACTGATAACCATTCCAGCTGCCAGTCCCATCCTGGCATCATTAGTCATTAACATCAACACTCCGCGAACATATCAAACGCACGCCATAAATTACTACTGCTACTGATGTTTGAGTAGTGAAGAAGAGGTCTTCGAACTGTTCGTCTCAGTGCTAGCGTCGGAGGTTGTGGTACAAGAAGTGTGCAGCGGCATGCTGGACGACGTCGACGACGACATCCCAATGGTGTGGGAGGATGATGATGACATCCCAACGACATTGGCCCAGGAGAGCGGCGGCGCCGGCTCATACATGGGCACTGGCATCTTGGAAGGAAGCACGGGCAGCTGGTAGGCTTGGTCGACCTTGGGCTGGAGCGTGGCCATGGCTGTCCGGATGGACGGCCGCACGCTTGGGTTTGGGTGCGCGCACCACAACCCGACGACCATCACCGTCTCCACCTCTGCCGCGTCGTAGTCACCATTCAGCCGCTCGTCGGCGGCCTCAAGGATGGATCCCCGGCCATATAGTCCCCAGACCCACTCGACCAGCCGGAAGACGCCGCCATTCTTCTGCTTGTCCTGGTCGGCCGGGGTTATGCTCATTGGCCTCCTGCCGCATGCCACCTCCAGTAGAACCACACCGAAGCTGTACACGTCGGACTCGGCGCTGGCCTTGCCGGTGTTCACGCAATCGGGGTCCAAGTAGCCTGGAGTTCCCGAGATTGCGGTCATGGTCTGCATCCCAGCGGCGTGGTCAACAAGCCTGGCTAGCCCGAAGTCGCCTAGCTTGGCGCCAAAGGACTCGTCAAGCATGACGTTGCTGGGCTTGATGTCCCGGTGAAGCACGCATTGCTCCCACTCCTCGTGAAGGTAGAGCAGGGCAGACCCAAGCTCCAGCAATATCTTCATCCTGCGGTTGTACTTGCAACCATCAACATACATACAATACATATGTGTAGTTATATGATTGCACCGCGGCAGCGCATACAACTTATAATGAAGACGTACCTCATTTCCCATGTGAGGAAGGTGCCCTGCTTGCCATGGAGATGGATGTCGAGGCTACGGTTGGGCATGAGCTCGTAGACCAGCAGGAGCTCCTGATCATGGCCATGACACCAGCCGATGAGCTGCACGAGGTTCCGGTGACGCAGCCTGCTTATCACCTTGACCTCGGATTTGTACTCCTTCTTTCCTTGTATGGAAGACTGCAACCTTTTTATGGCCACGGCAAGCCCAGCTGGCTCTCTCAAATAGCCTTGGTATACGGCGCCAAAGCCGCCTTGCCCAAGCTTCTCCTCCGCGGCGAAGTTCCTGGTCGCTTCCACGAGCTCGTGGTATGGGAACCGCCTTGGCCCCGTCCCCATCTCGATCTCGGACATCGGCTCGCCTTCGTCTTCTTCTGAGTCTGTGTAGTACTCTTCCGTCTCCATGATTTTCCGACGACGGCGGCGGCGGCGCACTACGAGTGCGGCTACAGCGGCGAAGATCAACACGAGGGACACCGTTGCACCGACAGCTGCTCCGGCTATAACTCCCCCTGCCGGGGAGTGTGGTGGTGGCCGTAGTTCCAAGGAAGAGTTGAAGGACCAAGAGTTTAGATATACCTCGCCGCTGGACGTGGAGGCGGAGAAGCCAATGGAGACCTGCTCCGGCAGTGCGCTCTTCAGGTCAACCTTGGAGTTAAGGTAGTAACTCTGTTGGTCTTGATCCCATAACATGACCGCTAAGACGTTGGAGACATTGTCGTACTCGATCACGGACAAAAACAGGGTGCCGTTCGTGAGAGTGGAGCCCTGCAACTTCAGTGTGCTCACCGATCTGAGGGAGTTGACGTAGATACCGATGTGGTCATAATCGTAGCTGGCGGTGGGGTCAGACGCCATTGGATTGTTGAAGGTGTCGAACGCCACCGCTACAAACCGGCTGTCGCCGGACGCCACGGAGTCTGCGTTTTGGTCGGTGAGGCCGAGCTGTGGACAGTGCCGCCGGCAGGGAGGCTAGACGGATAGCCGGCGAGGAAAAAGGCCATGCCCACCTCGTCGTTACTGCCGCTGGACATGAGGAACTCGAACCGCGTGGTGAAGCTGGCCACCTTGCCGGCCGCCTTGTCCCAGAGTTGCACCGGCTGGGTGTTGTAGGACGCCCGGCTGACGCTACCGTACAAGTTTGCGCTCATGTCGATCGATCCCATGGATGCGTTGCCGATGAAGGACGCGTCGCCTTCGATCTTGATGTCTTTCCGCTCTGCTGTGGTGAACTCGGGGAAGTTGAGGGAGAAGGAGACGGCAAGAGTAGGATGGTAGGAGAAGATGAGGAGGGGGAGGAGGAGAGCACAGGTGGCGGCGTTCGAAAAGCCGGCCATCCCGGGCGCTCGCCAAGCTAGGTGCTCAATGCTCTTGCTCGGTGGTGTGCCTCCGTGTGTTGTTGCCGTGCAAACTTTATACACACA
>NW_021241202.1:0-1121 GCF_002162155.2 Triticum dicoccoides | reverse complement strand
GTAAAGCATGGCACACTGAACTATCGAGTAGTCATCAGCTTTGCCCTGCCAGACGTTCTTAACATCGTCAGTTGCATCTGCAGCAGGCCTGGCACCCAGCGGTGCTTCCAGGACATAATTCTTCTATGCAGCAATGAGGATAATCCTCAAGTTATGAACCCAGTCCATGTAGTTGCTACCATCATCTTTGAACTTAGCTTTCTCAAGGAACGCATTAAAATTCAACGGAACAACAGCACGAGCCATCTATCTACAACAAACATAGACAAGCAAAATACTATCAGGTACTAAGTTCATGATAAATTTAAGTTCAATTTAATAATATTACATAAGAACTCCCACTTAGACAGACATCTCTCTAGTCATCTAAGTGATCACGCGATCCATATCAACTAAACCATGTCCGATCATCACGTGAGATGGAGTAGTTTCAATGGTGAACATCACTATGTTGATCATATCTACTATATGATTCACGTTTGACCTTTCGGTCTTCGTGTTCCGAGGCCATATCTGTATATGCTAGGCTCGTCAAGTTTAACCTGAGTATTCCGCGTGTGCAACTATTTTGCACCCGTTGTATTTGAACGTAGAGCCTATCACACCCGATCATCACGTGGTGTCTCAGCACGAAGAACTTTCACAACGGTGCATACTCAGGGAGAACACTTCTTGATAATTAGTGAGAGATAATCTTAAAATTCTACCGTCAATCAAAGCAAGATAAGATGCATAAAGGATAAACATCACATGTAATCAATATAAGTGATATGATATGGCCATCATCATCTTGTGCTTGTGATCTCCATCTCCGAAGCACCATCGTGATCACCATCGTCACCGGCGCGACACCTTGATATCCATTGTAGCATCGTTGTCGTTTATGCCATCTATTGCTTCTACGACTATCGCTACCGCTTAGTGATAAAGTAAAGCAATTACAGGGCATTTGCATTTCATACAATAAAGCGACAACCATATGGCTCCTGCCAGTTGCCGATAACTTCGGTTACAAAACATGATCATCTCATATAATAAAATATAGCATCATGTCTTGACCATATCACATCACAACATGCTCTGCAAAAACAAGTTAGACGTTCTCTACTTTGTTGTTGCAA
>NW_021241201.1:0-698 GCF_002162155.2 Triticum dicoccoides | reverse complement strand
TATTGCAATAAACATGATCAAATCATATTCATGCTCAATGCAAACACCAAATAACACTTATTTAGGTTCAACACTAATCCCGAAAGTATAGGGAGTGTGCGATGATGATCATATCAATCTTGGAACCACTTCCAACACACATCGTCACTTCACCCTTAACTAGTCTCTGTTCATTCTGCAACTCCCGTTTCGAGTTACTACTCTTAGCAACTGAACCAGTATCAAATACCGAGGGGTTGCTACGAACACTAGTAAAATACACATCAATAATCTGTATATCAAATATACCTTTGTTCACTTTCCATCCTTCTTATCCGCCAAATACTTGGGGTAGTTCCGCTTCCAGTGACCAGTCCCTTTGCAGTAGAAGCACTTAGTCTCAGGCTTAGGACCAGACTTGGGCTTCTTCACTTGAGCAACAACTTTCTTGCTGTTCTTCTTGAAGTTCCCCTTCTTCCCCTTGCCCTTTTCTTGAAACTAGTGGTCTTGTCTACCATCAACACTTGATATTTTTCTTGATTTCTACCTTCGTCGATTTCAGCATTACGAAGAGCTTGGGAATCGTTTCCGTTATCCCTTGCATATCATAGTTCATCACGAAGTTCTACTAACTTGGTGATGGTGACTAGAGAATTCTGTCAATCACTATTTTATCTGGAAGATTAACTCCCACTTGATTCAAGCGATTGTAGTACCCA
>NW_021241200.1:0-1272 GCF_002162155.2 Triticum dicoccoides | reverse complement strand
CACCACGCCGTTGTGCTGCTGCTGGATGGAGTCTTCCTCAACCTCTCCCTCTCTCCTTGCTGGATCAAGGCGTGGGAGACATCGTCGAGCTGTACGTGTGTTGAACGCGGAGGTGCCGTCCGTTCGGCACTAGGATCATCGGTGATCTGAATCACGACGAGTACGACTCCATCAACCCCGTTCACTTGAACGCTTCCGCTTAGCGATCTACAAGGGTATGTAGATGCACTCTCCTTCCCCTCGTTGCTAGTCTCTCCATAGATAGATCTTGGTGACACGTAGGAAAATTTTGAATTTCTGCTACGTTCCCCAACAGTGGCATCATGAGCTAGGTCTATTGCGTAGATTCTTTGCACGAGTAGAACACAAAGTAGTTGTGGGCATCGATATTGTTCAATATGCTTGCCGTTACTAGTCTTATCTTGATTCGGTGGCATCGTGGGATGAAGCGGCCCGGACCAACCTTACACGTACGCTTACGTGAGACCGGTTCCACCGACAAACATGCACTAGTTGCATAAGGTGGCTGGCGGGTGTCTGTCTCTCCCACTTTAGTCGGATCGGATTCGATGAAAAGGGTCCTTATGAAGGGTAAATAGCAATTGGCATATCACGTTGTGGTTCATGCGTAGGTAAGAAACGTTCTTGCTAGAAACCCATAGCAGCCACGTAAAACATGCAAACAACAATTAGAGGACGTCTAACTTGTTTTTGCAGGGTATGCTATGTGATGTGATATGGCCAAAAAGGATGTGATGAATGATATGCGATGTATGAGATTGATCATGTTCTTGTAATAGGAATCACGACTTGCATGTCGATGAGTATGACAACCGGCAGGAGCCATAGGAGTTGTCTTTAATTTATTTGTGACCTGCGTGTCAACTTAAACGTCATGTAATTACTTTACTTTATTGCTAACCGTTAGCCATAGTAGTAGAAGTAATAGTTGGCGAGGCAACTTCATGAAGACACGATGATGGAGATCATGATGATGGAGATCATGGTGTCATGCCGGTGATGATGATGATCATGGAGCCCCGAAGATGGAGATCAAAAGGAGCAAAGTGATGATGGCCATATCATGTCACTATTTGATTGCATGTGATGTTTATCATGTTTATACATCTTATTTGCTTAGAACGACGGTAGTAAATAAGATGATCCCTTACAACAATTTCAAGAAGTGTTCTCCCCTAACTGTGCACCGTTGCGACAGTTCGTGTTTCGAAGCACCACGTGATGATCGGGTGTTAGATTCTAACGTTCACA
>NW_021241199.1:0-1438 GCF_002162155.2 Triticum dicoccoides | reverse complement strand
TAGATACATCCATACGTGCGACAAGTAATTCGGAACAGAGGGAGTACTTGTTACGTTCTGATAGGAGATCTTTCATAGTGCTTGACATTATTCAGAACCAGTGATTCTGGATGGATGAAGGAAGTTTCCAATCAAGAACTGGATCGGGGGATATCTACGCAGCTTGGGAGTATATGGGCATAAATTGGATGTTCCATGCCCCGTCCTTTTTAAAACCTATCAACTAAAGTTCTAGAAATAATGGTGGAGTAGCAATTCCAGGAAATAATGCACAAGTCTGCCAATTTACATCATACTGCCAGAATAAAGAATGCAGACGATAGCATGGATGGCATCACAACAAATGAAGCTTATGGAACATGCAAACTGGAAGGAAGAGAAGCTGTAAACTCGGAAATTTTATTTAATAACCAGTGCATAAACTCTATATCCCAGCAACCTCATGAATTCATAAGTGGATTCCATAACAACTTGCTTGCCCTTGTGTTATCTAAACCTTAATAATTATATATATTCCAAACTAGAATATTGTTGATGGATTTATATGTGAAGCAAGTTCTCATCTTTGCATTTATACTAGGTAGACCTTCCGTACGTGCAACTTAAATTTGAATGAAACAAATACTGGAGATGCCGAAACTCGCATAAATACACAACCACCCTGAGCATCGACAAGAATCATAGCTACAAAAACGAAACTCGCATAAATACACAACCACCCTGAGCATGGACAAGAATCATAGCTACGAAAACTCACATCCCTTGGGAACGACCAGCGAAAAGGCATAATTCATCGGCATGATTCGAATCCAAACACTCCCCTAGCTAGCGCGCTACGGGCGAATCCGCCAACAGAAGGTGGGGCTCCAGATGCAGAGCATGGGGAATTCAGTCTAATTGACAAAAATGATGTTCTGCAAAATTTGTTGAGGGTAATAGACAGCAAAACACATGCCGAGCCGAGCATCAGTTCAATTGAACCACCAGCTATTGCTGAAACAAGATGCTGCTGGTACTCAGTCGCGCAACAACGAAGAGGCTTGTTGTTCGGTGTGGGGAGGGAGGGAGGGAGATTATACCGGCGGGGAAAGGAGATACGCGGAGGCGACGATCTAGATTCCAGGGGAGACTTCACATAATTTCTATGATGTGCATAAGTATTTTCATGGGAGTTTGGATCACAATACTGCGAGCTCCCCCCCCCTCCCCCATTGCTTCCCTGTTGATCTCTACTCGACTCGATTGTGTGTAAAAGACACATGTCTGACCGTAATGATGTTTTATAGAGGACAGAAGCATGGAAGAATCACCACAACAAGAGGCACCGGGATTGCATGATGGTGGATCTGTAGAAGAGATTTTTTGGTCTTTGGGAGAAGTGCATGCACCACTTTAATATTGGGAGAACTGTCATCGTATTCAGAAAGAGAAAGTGTAT
>NW_021241198.1:0-4229 GCF_002162155.2 Triticum dicoccoides | reverse complement strand
CTCTCTCTCTCTCTCTCTCTCTCTCTCCACACGCGCTCCTCTCCATGTCCCCTCCATATCCATGCTGATCGCTACTCTAAAACTGCCCATGTTCAGCGGTAGATCATACTTTGAGGCAACGGCGTGGGCTAGTACTTCTGCTCCATCTAGATCCGGAACCACCGCATGCGAAGACGCCCGATTCCACATAGATTTGTAGCAAACACAATCCACAGTGATAGAGCAAATCACCCTACCGTCTCCTACGGCCTCATCTTAGCGCGACCCGCATCATAGAAGGTAGTTGTGGTGTAAACCACTTCACACACACACACACCCTACCTTGTCAGCACCTTAGAAGGTATGATAAAAAACTTACCCTTTTTTATTATTTATTCCATAGAAAGTTTTAGTAAAAACTAGTTGATCTTCGATTTCTTTCTATACTATCTAAATGAATACTAGAAAGTTCAAGGGTTTACATATATCAATGCAAAACAATCTAAGAATTTCAATATTGCCTTCATGCATGTTCCGTGGCAAGAAAAATACACATTTACTTTACAGCAACTGAGGTATCTAGACTTGAGTTGCAAACTTGCAATAGCTTCAATTGGTCTGAGATATAAATAGTTTTCTCTATAAATTTGGTCAAAGTTTGACTTTTGAAAAAAATCTCTATTCACTACATTATGGAACGGAGGGTGAGTTATTAGTAGGAAGTGTGACCGGTCATGCTCAGCCAACTCAAACAATGGAAACATATCGGAGGTCATTGATCTCGCTTATCCTAATAGTCATTTATGTTTCTTGGGCCCTCCAAGTATTTTAGACAAAATGGTTATTGTAAAATGTATTTATGGTCATGCTACCATCTCCACTAACAGATCCCTAGTCACTATGGACGTTCTCACTCACACAATATGGTTGTAGATCCACCTTGACAATTGTTTCATCTCTACAATAGAACCTTCATATCTCGATAAGCATTGCAGGGTTCGTATCTATTTGTCAGCAGCCCGCACTACATGTACGCTTTGTGATTTGGGAGCACCTATTCGCCGCACTATTATTTTCCAAACTCACATTTGATCAAATGGTGGCCTTCAAAGGCTGGGTCATTACGGGGATACATCAAAAGTTGTATGACATGCAATTGGTATAATTAAAGTGTAAAATTGGTCATGTACCGATAGGACAAGCATGACAAAGTGTATTGCCACATAACACTAACCATGCCTTGTCACACAAGCTAACAACAACTTCCTCTATACAGAAATCTTCTACGTTGTGCATGTTGAACTGAGGTGCTAGTTGTATGATGTGGAACCTTCAGAAAAATCAGGGAAAAAATATGACCATTGAAAAGCACAATCTGCATAATGCATTTACCACCGAGCCCATGAGCATGCTCATGATGAGGAGTTTGTTCCATCTACCACTGGACACATGATAATTTTCGAGAAATTGAGGGGGCACGAATTGGGTGCATTGGGTGTAGCCATAAGTATTCCATACTAGATTCCGAGCTCATGTTGGATTTGATGTTAGGAGACTTCTCCTTAGTACAAGTGTACAAATTAGTTGGGACGCGGTTCTCCCGATAGGAGAAGATAATATGCCCATATGAGCATCTCAAATATAATTGGCAATTTGGTCTATTTCGAAACACCCAATATTCAAGAGATAATTTTCTCTCAGCGTGATCACTAAGCATCAATTGAAATTCCTTAAAAGGATGACACAACATGGTTGCTCCACCGACGGATATAGCAGAATCTGTTTTGAGCCAATGACATCAACATTTTGGTGAAATCAGGTTGTCCGTAAGGTGCGGACAATGTTGAGGACGTACAATCCATGCCATCGAGCATTTTCATCCGCATGCACACACACACAAAAGGCAAATCGGAAGAAAGAACTAAAAAATGAGGTAGGTTGTTAATGCAAGCCTACACAATAAGCAGAAGTACAATCAGATCAATGAGAATGTCAATGTATTTCAAGAAACTAGTATGTAAGAGCAACATGTTGCACGACTATCTTTTCCTGTGCTCCATGCAAGTGGCAGCAGCGGCTGTAGATCTAATCGCTTCCAGCTCCGTCGACCAGCCCACGGATTCTCTGCCCTTTTTCTTGCCACCGCGGCGGTCGATGGTGGAAGGGGAAACCTGATGGTGCTTTTCTGGGCTCCGATTCTCCTCAAGTTCGTATATTAGAATGTATTTGATGGAGCTCAGACGCAGATTTCTGCCGCGTCCTCGGGGTGACGAAGGAAGGATTTCTCACCGATATTCGCGATGGCGACAGATGGCGTCAAATGCATCTGATTGATTCAAGGAATCAACGGAGGTGACTGCAGTCCTAGCATGTTGGTCATTAAGGGCACGTGCACAAAAACTTCCTGGTTGTCATTGATAAGATTACTAGATCACTGAAGGCGCGCGTTGCTGCGCCCGTCCCTTTTTACAATGGAAAGGTAGGTATTTATAAATGTCTGAAAGCATGATTACTAGCCAGATCCAAGCCACATAATAACTCTGTGGTGGTCGAAATCACGATATGGCACCTATAATTTCATTGGATCCATACATATATGAAAATGGCAGTGATCATTATTTCTTCTTTCTGAACAGACCAATACAAAGATAACATTTTAAGGTAAGAGAGCTCTGTCATTTTTTCTCGTCTGGAAAGGCAAGCCCTTCTGTTGTAGTTCCAGGAACGCTTTGGCCTTACCCAAAAAAGTAACAACTTTAGCGTTCTCATACCAGCAGAGAATTAGCACATCAAACCTGCAATAACTGGACAACAGATGACACAAAGGTTTACCGAAGAGACTACACTCGCTCAGAACAAAATGGAAGTAAAACTATTATCTAATGAAGAATATTACCCAATAATGGCAGATGCAAGATCCAAAAAGAAAAACACAATCCGTGGACTATCTCCCAATGCGAAACATAGTTTCTCTCAAACTGATATGTGAAAGCGCCTCGGGCCATCACAGTGCCCATGAACAATGATTGAATTGGTAATATAATTGCTATATGGATCATAATCGCTATTGTACTGGAACTAATTTAGCACCACAAGTAGCACAAAAAACTAAAATCAAAGGTAAACCTTCTTCTTTTTACTCTCTTTAGCACAAAATAAATACACAATGAAAACTGGTCAATGTTAAACAGTGTTAGATGATAAAAAGAACTTGTACCCACCTAGATCTGTGTATATATATTTTCTCAAATTCAAACTAATGGTCACCAAAGGAAGAAATCTCCCTTACAGATAGAAGTAATTTACGAATGAAAAAAAGATAGAAATCATTTAAATGACGGACTAATTTTCTTGCGGAAGTAACCTGCATGCCAAAATAGTTTTTTTAGAACTGAAGCATACTTCAAATTGACTGTCTATTTTGGACGAGCAATTAGAAACTACTTATTGTTTTGTAAATAGCAGATTGAACGACAATTCTTTCTTTTTTCTAATTTTGGAGGAACACAGTCCTCAGTATGGTGACTATATAATCTGGATTATCGAGTTGGAGTTTGTCAACTTATGTTATTTGCATATCTGCTATAGTGTTGGTAATGGAGGAGGCCAGGAGTGTAGGTTCTGGCAATGTCAGTAGTGGGATAGGTAGAACGACAAAAAGTCAAACTAAATTTAATGGAGCAATGATAATAAATGGTAATAACAAAGTACACCATCTGCGTGCTTATAATCGAATTCAACCTTAATTTTAGTGTATATAACAGCAACATGGATGCAACTATGTGTTTGAAATTTACAGTCTTACAAAAATGGCTGCCATTGGCTGGAAATTTTCTTTAGGTCCATCTAATCACGTGAAGCACAAATTCATACTACAAATTAGCATGGGGAGATCCATCTAAACTTTCAGTGACTAAAATAGTGCAGCGTTTGCTAATTTTGGGCTATCACAGGATAAAGCCATGCACTGGTTGGTGCGACAAAATGCTAGAAGAAACATTGATCACAAATGTAAAAGCAGATAAATAAATCAGCAATTTACTGTAAAAAACTATTTAGAATCATGAAATTTGTGTTCTTTGGTTCACACAAAAATGAGTTTAAAGGAAGAGCATTGAGCGATATCCCCTATGAATAGGAGGAGCTGCCACAACCTTGTTATGTTTATGAAATTTTTTCCGGATAGTTGGTGATGCAAGGTAGTAATGAAAATAAATTGGTATACTGAAAGCATGATCCTCTAGTCTGAA
>NW_021241197.1:0-512 GCF_002162155.2 Triticum dicoccoides | reverse complement strand
CCCCCCTACCTCCTGGGCCCCCTGGTGGCCCTCCGACGCCAACTCCAACTCCATATATTGGCTTTCGGGGAGAAAAAATAAGAGAGAAGAAATCATCGCGTTTTACGATACGGAGTCGCCGCCAAGCCCTAATCTCTCTCGGGAGGGCTGATCTGGAGTCCGTTCGGGGCTCCGGAGATGGGGATTCGTCGCCGTCGTCATGATCAACCATCCTCCATCACCAATTTCATGATGCTCACCGCCGTGCGTGAGTAATTCCATCGTAGGCTTGCTGGACGGTGATGGGTTGGATGAGATTTATCATGTAATCGAGTTAGTTTTGTTAGGGTTTGATCCCTAGTATCCACTATGGTCTGAGATTGATGTTGCTATTACTTTGATATGCTTAATGCTTGTCACTAGGGCCCGAGTGCCATGATTTCAGATCTGAACCTATTATGTTTTCATGAATATATGTGAGTTCTTGATCCTATCTTGCAAGTCTATAGTCACCTACTATGTGTTATGATCCG
>NW_021241196.1:0-579 GCF_002162155.2 Triticum dicoccoides | reverse complement strand
GGCGAAGCGGTCCCCCGGGCCACGTGGCGGCGGCTGAGTGGCAGCGGGGTGGAGTGGACGCTGTCCGGCGCGGGCCGGACACGTCCGTCGGCGGCGGAGGAAGGAGATCTGTATTTTTTGTTAGGAGGAGGACGGGGAGGAAGACGAGATCCGAAATGGGGGGTGTATATATAGGCATAAGTGGAGCTAGGAGAGTCCAAATGAGGTGCGGTTTTCGCCCACGCGATCGTGATCGAACGATCTAGGACATAGAGCAGAGTTTGGTGGGTTTTGGGACAAATTTGGGGGGTGTTGGGCTACAACACACACGAGGCCTTTTCGGTCCCTCGGTTAACCGTTGGAGTATCAAACGAAGTCCAAATGGTACGAAACTTGACAGGCGGTCTACCGGTAGTAAACCAAGGCCGCTTGGCAAGTCTCGGTCCAATCCGGAAATGTTTAATCCCCACACACGAAAGAAAGCTAGAAATGGCCACCGGAGGAGAACGAAGCGCCGGAATGCAAAACGGACAACGGGGAAAATGCTCGAATGCAAGAGATGAACATGTATGCAAATGCAATGCACGTGATGACATGATA
>NW_021241195.1:0-1716 GCF_002162155.2 Triticum dicoccoides | reverse complement strand
AGGGAGCCACGAGGCAGGGGGCTCGCCCACCCCCTGGGTGCGCCCTCCACCCTCGTGGCTCCCCTGACGTATTTCTTCTGCCTATATATATCCATATACCCTAAAACGATCGGGGAGCACAACAGATCGGGAGTTCCGCCGCGGGAAGCCTCCGTAGCCACCGAAAGCCAATCTGGACCCGTTCTGGCACCCTGCCGGAGGGGGAATCCTTCTCCGGTGGCCATCTTCATCATGCCGGTGCTCTCCATGACGAGGAGGGAGTAGTTCTCCCTCAGGGATGAGGGTATGTACGACTAGCTATGTGTTTGATCTATCTATCTCTCTCTCTCGTGTTCTTGAGGTGATACGATCTTGATGTATCGCGAGTTTGCTATTGTAGTTGGATCTTATGATGTTTCTCCCCCTCTACTCTCTTGTAATGGATTGAGTTCAAAAATCCCCTTTGAAGTTATATTATCAGATTGAGTCTTTAAAGATTTGAGAACACTTCATGTATGTCTTGCCGTGCATATCCATGGTGACAATGGGATATCACGTGATTCACTTGATGTCTGTTTTGGTGACCAACTTGCAGGTTCCGCCCATGAACTTATGCATAAGGGATGGCACATGTTTTCGTCATGATTCTCTGGTAGAAACTTTTGGGCACTCTTTGAGGTTCTATGTGTTGGTTGAATAGATGAATCTGAGATTGTGTGATGCATATCGTATAATCATACCCATGAATACTTCAGGTGACATTGTAGTATCTAGGTGACATTAGGGTTTTGGTTGATTTGTGTCTTAAGGTGTTATTGTAGTACGAACTCTAGAGTTGTTTGTGACACTTATGGGAATAGTCCAACGGATTGATTGGAAAAAATATCTTTGACGTGGTTTCGTACCCTACCATAATCTCTTCGTTCGTTCACCGCTATTAGTGACTTTGGAGCGACACTTTGTTGCATGTTGAGGGATAGTTATGTGATCCAATTATGTTATTATTGTTGAGAGAACTTGCACTAGTGAAAGTATGAACCCTAGGCCTTGTTTCCTAGCATTGCAATACCGTTTGTGCTCACTTTTATCATTAGTTACCTTGCTGTTTTTATATTTTCAGATTACAAAAACTTATATCTACTATCCATATACCACTTGTATCACCATCTGTTCGCCGAACTAGTGCACCTATACAATCTACCATTGTATTGGGTGTGTTGGGGACACAAGAGACTCTTTGTTATTTGGTTGCAGGGTTGCTTGAGAGAGACCATCTTCATCCTACGCCTCCTACGGATTGATAAACCTTAGGTCATCCACTTGAGGGAAATTTTCTACTGTCCTACAAACCTCTGCACTTGGAGGCCCAACAAAGTCTACAAGAAGAAGGTTGTGTAGTAGACATGAAGCTCTTTTCTGGCGCCGTTGCCGGGGAGGCGAGTGCTTGAAGTTACATCTTTAGATCTTGCAATTGAATCTTTTTGTTTCTTATTTTAGCACTAGTTTAGTTTATAAAAGAAAACTACTATAAAATGGAATTGAGTTTGCCTCATACGCTTCATCTTTTTAATATCTTTCGTGAGTATGATGGAAAGGAAAATTGTGCTCAAGTGCTAGAGGAAGAAGTCTATAAAATGTTTGGCACTAAATCTTTGAATGATGAGCATGATTGCAATGTTGTTAGTACGAATTCTTTGAATATCCATGATACTAATGATGATTGCACTAGTTATGATG
>NW_021241194.1:0-1004 GCF_002162155.2 Triticum dicoccoides | reverse complement strand
AGAGGGAGTAGGACTCTCCTGCGCCTCCCTCTTTGGCCGGCCAGCCTCCCCTCCTCTCCTCCTTTATATACGGAGGCAGGGGCACCTCTAAACACACAAGTTGACACAAGTTGATCCACGTGATCGATTCCTTAGCCGTGTGCGGTGCCCCCTGCCACCATATTCCTCGATAATACTGTAGCGGAGTTTAGGCGAAGCCCTGCTGCTGTAGTTCATCAAGATCGTCACCACGCCGTCGTGCTGACGAAACTCTTCCCCGACACTTTGCTGGATCGGAGTCCGGGGATCGTCATCGAGCTGAACGTGTGCTCGAACTCGGAGGTGTCGTAGTTTCGGTGCTTGATCGGTTGGATCGTGAAGACGTACGACTACTTCCTCTACGTCGTGTCATTGCTTCCGCAGTCGGTCTGCGTTGGGTACGTAGACAACACTCTCCTCTCGTAGCTATGCATCACATGATCCTGTGTGCGCGTAGGAAAATTTTTGAAATTACTACGAAACCCAACAGTGGTACCAGAGCCTAGGTTAATGATGTTGATGTTATATGCACGAGTAGAACACAAGTGAGTTGTGGACGATACAAGTCATACTGCCTACCAGCATGTCATATTTTGGTTCAGCGGTATTGTTGGACGAGACGACCCGGACCAACCTTACGCGTACGCTTACGCGAGACCGGTTCCCTCGACGTGCTTTGCACAGAGATGGCTTGCGGGCGATTGCCTCTCCAACTTTAGTTGAACCAAGTATGGCTACGCCCGGTCCTTGCGAAGGTTAAAACGGAGTCTATTTGACAAACTATCGTTGTGGTTTTGATGCGTAGGTGAGATTGGTTCTTACTTAAGCCCGTAGCAGCCACGTAAAACATGCAACAACAAAGTAGAGGACGTCTAACTTGTTTTTGCAGGGCATGTTGTGATGTGATATGGTCAAGGCATGATGCTGAATTTTATTGTATGAGATGATCATGTTTTGTAACCAAGTTATCGGCAACTGGCAGGAGC
>NW_021241193.1:0-1595 GCF_002162155.2 Triticum dicoccoides | reverse complement strand
AAAGAAAGTTCATCCCTACAAAATCATATAGTTTAGTCATGCTCCATTTTCGTCACACAAGAATGCTCTCATCATGCACAACCCCGATGACAAGCCAAGCAATTGTTTCATACCTTAATAATTTCAAACTCATAAACTTTCACGCAATACATGAGCGTGAGCCATGGATATAGCACTATAGGTGAAATAGAATAATGATGGGGTTTATGTGGAGAAGAGAAAAAAGGAGAAAGTCTCACATCAACGAGGATAATCAATGGGCTATGGAGATGATCATCGATTGATGTTAATGCAAGGAGTAGGGATTGCCATGCAATGGATGCAATAGAGCTATAAATGTGTGAAAGCTCAACAAAAGAAAACTAAGTGTGTGTGCATCCAACTTGCTTGCTCATGAAGACCTAGGGCACTTGAGGAGGCCCATTGTTGGAATATACAAGCCAAGTTCTATAATGAAAATTCCCACTAGTATATGAAAGTGATAACTCAAGAGACTCTCTATATGAAGAACATGGTGCTACTTTGAAGCACAAGTGTGGAAAAAAGGAATAGTAGCATTGCCCTTTTTTGGGGGCCTTCTTTTTTTTGGCCTTTCTTTTTTTGGCCTTTCCTTTTTTATTATTTTTTTATTTTGGGACAATACTCTATTAATGATGAGCATCACACTTCTATTTATTTACAACTTAATGATTACAATTCGATACTAGAATAAAGTATGACCCTATATGAATGCCTCCGGCGGTGTACCGGGATATGCAATGAATCAAGAGTGACAAGTATGAAAATTATGAACGGTGGCTTTGCCACAAATACTTTGTCAACTACATGATCATGCTAGGCAATATGACAATGATGAATGTGTCATGATAAACTGGATGGTGGAAAGTTGCATGGCAATATATCTCGGAATGGCTATGGAAATGCCATAATAGGTAGGTATGGTGGCTGTTTTGAGGAAGATATAAGGAGGTTTATGTGTGACAGAGCGTATCATATCACGGGGTTTGGATGCACCAGCGAAGTTTGCATCAACTCTCGATGTGAGAAAGGGCAATGCACGGTACTGAAGAGGCTAGCAAGGATGGAAGGTTGAGAGTGCGTATAATGCATGGACTCAACATTAGTCATCAAGAACTCATATACTTATTGCAAAAATCAACAAGCTATCAAAAACCAAAGTATTACGCGCATGCTCCTAGGGGGATAGATTGATAGGAAAAGACAATCGCTCGTCCCCGACAGCCACTCATAAGGAGGACAATCAAATAACACCTCATGTTTCAAATTTGTTGCATAACGTTTACCATACGTGCATGCTACGGGACTTGCAAACTTTAACTCAAGCACTTCTCAAATTCACAATTACTCTACTAGCATGACTTTGATATTACTACCTCCACATCTCAAAACAATTATCAAGCATCCAACTTTTCTTAGTATTCAACACACTCAAAAGAAAGTTTCACAAATCTTGAATACCAAGCATGTTATTATTAAGCAAATTACCATGCTATTAAGACTCTCAAAATAATTTAAGTGAAGCATGAGAGATCAATAGTTTCTTTAAAACAAATCCACCACTGTGCTCTAAAAAA